>NC_053390.1:808023953-808282958 GCF_905171765.1 Bufo bufo | reverse complement strand
ACCAGAGGGTCCACTAAAACCACCACGACCATGTCCACGTCCGCGTCCGCGTCCCTTATTAGATGTTTTCATCATTGTTCCCGTTCACTACAATTTTGAGAATGGCAAATTTGGGAATAGTTTTTCAACCCAGAACAAAAAATTTGCTTTTACGGTCACTACAAATAACTTGACCAGCTAAAACAGTACAGATTTGGTTGAATAGAAATTTGAGGCCTGTTTTTTTTTTGCGCTGTGTGACAGGTATAGGTTTAATCACAGAATCAGACTTCTATCTGCACGGTAGCGTGTGTCTTAGGTTTTTCTGAATGACACTATCAGCACCTTCAATGTAAGATATCCTTTTTGGGATAGATTTCAAGTAGGCCTCATATACCAGAAACTAGTTATTTTGAGAATGGCAAATTTGGGAATAGTTTTTCAACCCAGAACAAAAAGTGTGCTTTTACGGTCACTACAAATAACTTGACCAGCTAAAACAGTACAGATTTGCTTGAATAGAAATGTCAGGCCTGTTTTTTTTTTGCGCTATGTGACAGGTATACGTTTAATCACAGAATTAGACTTCTATCTGCTTGGTAGCGTGTGTCTTAGGTTTTTCTGAATGACACTATCAGCACCTTCAATGTAAGATATCCTTTTTGGGATAGATTTCAAGTAGGCCTCATATAGCAGAAACTAGTTATTTTGAGAATGGCAAATTTGGGAATAGTTTTTCAACCCAGAACAAAAAGTGTGCTTTTACGGTCAGTACAAATAACTTGACCAGATAAAACAGTACAGATTTGGTTGAATAGAAATGTCAGACCTGTTTTTTTTTTGCGCTGTGTGACAGGTATAGGTTTAATCACAGAATTAGACTTCTATCTGCACAGTAGCGTGTGTCTTAGGTTTTTCAAAATGACACTATCAGCACCTTCAATGTAAGATATCCTTTTTGGGATAGATTTCAAGTAGGCCTCATATACCAGAAACTAGTTATTTTGAGAATGGCAAATTTGGGAATAGTTTTTCAACCCAGAACAAAAAGTCTGCTTTTACGGTCACTACAAATAACTTGACCAGCTAAAACAGTACAGATTTGGTTGAATAGAAATTTCAGGCCTGTTTTATTTTTGCGCTATGTGACAGGTATAGGTTTAATCACAGAATCAGACTTCTATCTGCACGGTAGCGTGTGTCTTAGGTTTTTATGAATGACACTATCAGCGCCTTCAATGTAAGATATCCTTTTTGGGATAGATTTCAAGTAGGCCTCATATACCAGAAACTAGTTATTTTGAGAATGGCAAATTTGGGAATAGTTTTTCAACCCAGAACAAAAAGTGTGCTTTTACGGTCACTACAAATAACTTGACCAGCTAAAACAGTACAGATTTGGTTGAATAGAAATGTCAGGTCTATTTTTTAGGCGCTGGGTGACAGGCTCAACTTGCCCCTTATGTAGTATATGGCCAAAAAATAACCACACTATTGATGTTTAAATGCACTTGGGTGACACAGGCTCAGCCTGCACCAGATGTAGTATATGGCCAGAAAATAACCAGACTGTTGATGGTTAAATGCACTTCGGTGACACAGGCTCAGCCTGCAGCTGATGTAGGATATAGCAAAAAATAACCACACTATTGATGGTTAAATACACTTGGTGATAGCTTGTGCTGGCACACCACAAGTCACAAAATGGCCGCCGATCACCCCAGAAAAAAAGTGATCTAAAAACGCTCTGGGCAGCCTAAAAAAAGTGAGCAAGTCGATATTAGCACTTCAATGATCCACAGCTGCAGATCGATCACAGAATGAAGTCTTTTGGAGGAGTTAATCTGCCTAATCTCGCCCTAACGTCGCAGCTGCAACCTCTCCCTATCCTTGAATCAGCAGAGTGACGTGCAGCGCAACGTGACCCAAGCTTATATAGAGGCTGGGTCACATGCTGCACTGGCCAATCACAGCCATGCCAATAGTAGGCAAGGCTGTGATGGCCTCTTGGGGCAAGTAGTATGACGCTTGTTGATTGGCTGCTTTGCAGCCTTTCAAAAGGCGCCAAGAAAGCGCCGAACACCGAACCCGAACCCGGACTTTTACGAAAATATTCGGGTTCGGGTCCGTGTCACGGACACCCCAAAATTTGGTACGAACCCGAACTATACAGTTGGGGTTCTCTCATCCCTACACAGGACTTGTCCGTACCTTGTGCAGAATAGACATTTATACCAGCCTCAACCATCCATTCTCGTACTCAAGTGCACTTATTCTTAGTTTTATTTTGTTATATGTCCTAATATGTTATTTTAAATCATTTCCTTATCCACATTTGTTTGCAGAACAGTTGCCATGCTCTTAAGCACATTTTGATGCCTTTTGCAGCCCTCTAGCCCTTTCCAGGACTATTTATATAGCCATTTTAGTGCCCAAAAGTTCGGGTCCCCATTGACTTCAATCGGGTTCGGGTTCGGGGTCAAGTTCGGGTCCCGAACACAAACTTTTTTTTCAAGTTCGGCCGAACCTGCCGAACCCGAACATCCAGGTGTCCGCTCAACTCTATCTACAGTATATCATTAGTACAGTAACACAAAGAAAGTTTTATTCAATTCCAAGAACTTCCTAGTGCATTATTTTTCTTATCAATGAGCGTAGTTTTTTTGGTGAATTATATGAAAATAACATTTATTTGTGGCGCAACCCCTTTAAATATACATATGCCTATTAATCTGGAAGAACTAGTTTCCAGTACATTTTAGTAGATTTAGAATTTGCATACAACCAGAATTTCTTCTGACAGCTTCCATCTCCATCTTCCATGGGTTCTTTTTAACAGCAGACAACTTTCCCCAAGCATATTACATTCTGGTGCTAATCATGGAGGAGGACGAGACGAGACGAGACATTTATATAGCTGATTGTGTTCAGTTCACAGAATTGTTAATCAACCTATGCTACAGCATAAAAGGGAGAATGCTTATAATTATTACAACTATCTACACAATTTTCTGCCCGAGCAACAATCCATTAACAGCAAAATTTGGATTGTTACTCCCCATTGATTCTACATACTTTTTTAATTTGCTGGGAATTTCTGAATTGTTATGTAGAAGTGGTAAATGATGAGCTTAAAGTACATCAAGGAGGGTTTACCGTGTTCATGTTGGTAGACTAGAATGTGTCTATGAAGATTCTGATACATCCAGGTCATGGTACGTCAGAGTCAATGCTCGCCCTCGTGACCCACCACACTGCCTGCTGGCGTCTGGGGAAAGAAAAGGAAGGCTTTGCGCTGCCGGGAGAGATGGGTCAGCCCCCAGCTTAATGGAACTCTCCTCAGTCCTGCTAGTTGACTCCCCGACGGTATGGTGGTAACATTGCATTTTGGGATGCACGGGGCGAAGGTGTGTCTCCCCTCTACTCCTCTGCTGCATTCCAGCCCTTGATCTACCACCTTTGACGACTGGAGTGAGTGAGAACCAGCGGATACATTATCATCTTCTACTGAACTTTAGTGATGAGCCATATTCGATTTCGGAATATTTTGCAAATATTCAATTGAATATTCGTCTTATATTCGTCTTATTATTCTATTTATCGCGAATAATATGCGATTTAATTATTCACGTATTGCGATTTTCTTTTAACTGTATAAGGCAACTTTCCCATTGGCTATGGCTATGTCTAATATGTGTATTTTACGAATATTCGCTATGTTTGCTATATATTCTTGTTTTAGAATATGACGAATATTCTAAAAAATGAAGTTATAGCAATATAGCGAATATTCGTAAAATACACATATAGACTGCAATTTAGCTAATATAGTGCTATAATCTATTTTTTTATAGTCAAATTTTTTTTGTCTCTTCTGAACTTCAGTTTTGGAAACAATTTACACTATTAAAAAAAAAATACTATAGCACTATATTAGCTAAATTGCAGTCTATATGTGTCGTTTACGAATATTCGCTATATTGCTATATATTCTTGTTTTAGAATATGACGAATATGACAAATATTCTAAAAAACAAAGGGATAGCAATATAGCGAATATATTCCTTATTTAGAATATTCGTCTTTTTGTTTCAATCTGTACTATTATTCCACTTTGACATACTTGCTTCCTCGAAAAGACAAAAACATGCAATGCGACAATTCACTGAAAAATAGAGTACAAAATTGCATAATAATTACAAGTGCTACACTAGAAGTGAGAGATACTTGGCAAATCGTTTTGTACAAAATTATTTGAGCCCGTCTGCCGAACATCAAGGCAATCTCTGTTAGACGGGTTCCTACGCTAAATTCTACCTGTTTGGTGCCATGACGGCTACCATACACTTCAGGGAGTGTAGGTTACACAGCAGGCCCACTCCACAACACCACCGGCGCCAACTGGCTACCAAGGACTGCAGTGAGAGTCCACAAACTATCTCACTCCTGGTGCCATGGCTTCAGTGAGTGAGGGGGAGCAGGCCTGACTATGTACTAACACTAATTAAAATCAGCCTATGGGGCAGACAAGATGGTCAGGAGTGCATGACTGAGGAGGCAGCCACACCTCCAGTACAAGCTGCAAAGAAAGACAAAAAAGGGGGTCAGTCAGCACACCAAACCTACACTCCCTGAAGTGTATGGTAGCCGTCATGGCACCTAACAGGTAGAATTTAGCGTAGGAACCCGTCTAACAGAGATTGCCTTCACGTTCGGCAGACGGTCTCAAATAATTTTGTACAAAACAATTTGCCAAGTATCTCTCACTTATAGTGTAGCACTTGTAATTATTATGCAATTTTGTACTCTATTTTTCAGTGAATTGTCGCATTGCATGTATTTGTCTTTTCATGTTGTTCCCTGCCTTAGCAATGTGCTCCTGCAGTTTGGTGTGCTGACTGACCCCCTTTTTTGTCTTTCTTTGCATGCTTGCTTCCTCGACAAGCGTCCCCATCACCATGGGAACGCCTGTGGGTTAGAATATACCATCGGATCTGAGTTTTCACGATCCCAGGGAAAACTCAGATCCGATGGTATTTTCTAACCCACAGGCGTTCCCATGGTGACGGGGACGCTTGTCGGGGAGGAGTATGCAAAATCTGTACAGTTTGGAAAAAAATTGGCGATTATTCTAAATAACGAATATATTCCCTATATTGCTATATATTCGTTTTTTACAATATTCGTATTTTTTTTTCCATATAAATACATGATTCCTTCCTGCTTAAGTTGCTTGTGGGCTAATGACTCATTGACCCACAAGAAAGAAGCAGGGAGGAACCATGTTTTCAGATGTTACAAAAATGACAAATATTCGATATAGCGAATATATTGCACTATATTTGAAATATTCGCGAATTAGCGAAGTTGCGATATTCGCGATTAATATTTGCTATTCGAATATTCGAGCTCAACACTACTGAACTTACCTGATTATTTCGACTGTACCCCCTTGTTGATCCCTGGTGAAGCAGAGCTCTGGATCGAGCGCTGTGAGTATCGCAAAGCGTGAACCTGCAGAACCCCCCTGGAGCTGAATACACCTGGTTTCCATATTGTGTTGGTCTCTGCAGTGAGGGTTCTCCTCTGCCGCACATTGATCTGGCTCCCTATGGGGAGGAGGACTCAGAGGTGGGCTAATCTGCTTAGTTTGGGAGGTCGAATCCAGCAAGGTCTGGTGAAAATCTGATTTCCGGCTGATCGCCCCACCCCTGCCTTTTGACTCTATTGCTCCCGGGCCCTCTATGCTCCTGGGTGTCACAATACGCTCTGTGCGTGGTTTCAGGAGGCGGGGATGGGTGAGGCGCGCTCGCGTCATTAGCGCACCCGGCGTCGCCCGTTCCTGTGGGATCCACACTGGGGCTGAGTGCCAAGCTGATCACTCGGCGCTCGGCTGTATGGGCTGTATTGGAACTCAGGAGTTATGTGACCATGTCACATGATTCCACTAGCGCCCTATTTAAACAGGCAATCTGCTGGCCACAGATTGCCTGTTATTGAGGTCCTTCCTGCGATATACTTACCTGGTTTGTTGTTCCTGCTTGGCTTCTGATTTCCCGTCTGTCTCATCCCTTGGTCTTGGCGTTTCCTCCTGGTTCTGACTTCGGCTTCTCCTAACGATCCACTGCTTGCTACTCCGGTACTTTACTGCTTTCTTGGTTTTTAACTCGGCTTGTTTGAATACTCTGTTGCATGTGTTGTCTGTCTTCCCTGCACTTTCCTAGCTAAGGGCTTGTCGACCAGTTGTCCCTTGTCACTAGGACTTGCGAGGCAAGTAGGCAGGGACAGGGGTGCGGATGGAGCTCAGTGGTCACTTCCCCACCCCCTGTGTGTGTGATAGAATAACAGGCCCAAATTACCACTGTTACCATGAATCTTTTGGTTACCCTGATGAAGCATGTTTCTAATTTGACTCAGATGGTTCAGGAATAGGGGGAGAAACTCCATTTACATGAGTCAGGACAGAGTGCTTCTACCCCGCATTCATCTAGTCATCTTATGGAGCCTCAGATTAAACTTCCTGAACCATTTTCTGGTGACCGTAACAAGTTTCTTTCTTTCAATGTGAATTGTAAGCTTTATTTCAGATTACGCCCCTTGTCATCTGGTTCTGAGCGCCAGCGCGTGGGCATAGTAATCTCCCGATTACAGGGGGACCCCCAGGATTGGGCTTTTTCCTTGCCTTCTGACGCTGGTTGTCTCAGTCTTGTCAAGGGGTTCTTTCAGGCCCTGGGAACCTTGTATGATGAACCTGACAGGGCCATGTTAGCTGAAACCGCTCTCAAGGCTTTGGGAGATCAACCTGCTGAAGAGTATTGCACCCAATTCAGACGATGGTGTGTTCCCTCTGGCTGGAATGAACCAGCCCTTAAAAGTCGGTTCAGGTCAGGTTTGTCCAATGTTTGTCAGCTTCTTGAAACATTGGAGGAGACTATGACACTTGCTGTTCAACTTGACAGACGTGTTAGGGAGAGACGGCAGGAACGTTTGCTTTCTCCCCAGGAGGTGGTCCAGTCAGAGATCTGTCCTATTAGCAGAGCCAAATTCTCTTCTGAGGAACCCATGCAGGTCGGGATGACTCGAAGAGATCAGCGTCACCGACGAGGGGCTTGTTTCTATCGTGGAGACTCAGACCATTGGTGTCACGGATGGTGTTGCAGAAAACTGGAAGTTATAAATAAACATCCAACTGACTTGATCCCAAACTAAGGAACATATGGGTGAGCCCTATAAAACCCCTAGAGCTCTCCCTGACTGCTATGCCCATGCAGAGATCTTTATGATAGACGATTGCATGCCCTCGTACCTAAACTGTGTGACACCTGAAAACCCTATAATAGTGAGGGGACACGACCACCGGCTCCCTGCACTTAATACGGAGGGAGTCAGGGTCACCTAGAATCAAGCCAGCACGGAAACACAAATAAAAGGAAAAAGACTTATCTGAGGAACCAGCAGTTGCAGCCTCTAGCAGTGAACACAATCCAGGAAGTAGTATAAACCGCAAAGTGAGGCAGTATGGGAGGTAATATAAAGGGAGGCAATCAGTGTAAATACATGACAGCTGGGAGAAGGAAAAGAGATGACAAAGTGAAACCAAAACAAAGAACATCATGCAAGAGGTACAGAAGAACGTCTGCCAGAGCTTCTCAGAGAGCTGGCGGTGACAGTACCCCTCCCTCTACGAGTGGACTCCGGACACTCAGAGCCCACCTTCTCAGGATGGGACCTATGGAAAGCCCTGATGAGACGAGTGGCCTTAATGTCCGCCACTGGGACCCACATCCTCTCCTCAGGACCATAACCCTCCCAATGAACGAGGTACTGGAGAGAACCGCGGATAATGCGAGAATCCACAATCCTAGAGACCTGAAATTCAAGATTACCATCAACAACAATCGGAAGAGGAGGCAAAGAGGAGGGTACAGTGGGTTGGACATACGGTTTTAATAGGGACCTGTGAAAAACATTATGGATCTTCCAAGTCTGAGGAAGATCAAGACGGAAGGCAACGGGATTTATGACGGACAAGATCTTGTAAGGCCCAATAAACTTAGGACCCAACTTCCAGGAGCGAACCTTCAGTTTGATATTCTTTGTAGACAACCACACCAGATCACCCACATTCAGGTCCGGACCAGGCACACGTCTCTTATCCGCCACACGCTTATATCTCTCACTCATCCTCTTCAGATTACCCTGAATCTTTTGCCAAATAAATGACAAAGACGAGGAAAATCTCTCTTCATCAGGTAAACCAGAAGACCCCTCTCCAGAGAATGTGCCAAACTGCGGATGAAACCCATATGCACCAAAAAATGGTGACTTATCAGAGGACTCCTGGTAACGGTTATTTAAAGCAAACTTAGCAAGGGACAAAAAAAGAACACCAATCCTCCTGATTCTCTGCCACAAAACAGCGCAGATATGTCTCCAGATTCTGATTGACGCGTTCGGTCTGGCCATTCGAATGTGGATGAAAAGCAGAAGAGAACGACAACCGAACCCCCAAGCGAGAACAGAAGGCCTTCCAGAATCTGGAAACAAACTGCGTGCCCCTATCAGAAACGATGTCTGAAGGAATGCCATGCAATTTAACAATGTGATCAACAAACGCTTGCGCCAGCGTCTTAGCATTGGGTAACCCAGGAAACGGAATGAAATGCGACATTTTGCTAAAACGGTCCACTACTACCAGAATCACAGTCTTCCCCGAGGAATGAGGCAGGTCCGTAATGAAGTCCATGGACAGATGCGTCCAAGGACGGGAAGGAATGGGTAACAGGAGGAGAGAACCCGATGGCCATGAATGAGGGACCTTGGCACGAGCGCAGGTCTCGCAGGCTGCCACAAAACCCTCAACCGTCTTACGAAGAGCCGGCCACCAGAATCTCTGAGCAATGAGATCCACTGTGGCTCTACTCCCCGGGTGCCCAGCAAGGACAGTATCGTGGTGCTCCTGTCACGGAACCATGAACCAGACGTACAACAAGGGATAAGTGAAAATAAGAAGGCTTTATTGAAAATAAAGCTGTAAAGCAAAAGTCCAAACGGATGGCGAAACCGAAGCAGAGTCTTAGCGAAGCCAGGATCAGGAACCAGCAGGGTAGTCAGACGAAGCCAGGATCAGGAACCAGCAGGGTAGTCGTCGGACGAAACCAGGATCAGGAACCAGAAGCAGCAGCAGTCTAGAAGCATGTGAACACAGGAGGACCAAGCAAGGAACTGAAGCCACAGACCTCCTATATATATGAGCTGGGCATCCAGCTCCTCCCAGTGGGAAGGAGGAGCCGCAGGGTGGGAGGCTACAAGAAACCCAGAAACCAAGATGGCCGCCAGCACATGTCAAACGAAGGAGAACAGCAAGAAGGTAAGACCATGACAATACCTCCCCCTCAAGGGCCCCTCCTCCGCGGAGTAAAGAACGGTTTCTGAGGGAAGCGTGCGTGGAAGGCTCGGAGCAAGGCAGGAGCATGGACATCTGCGGAGGGAACCCAGGAACGCTCCTCTGGACCATAACCACGCCAATGGACCAAAAACTGCACCCGACCGCGGACCAGGCGTGAGTCCAGGATATTGCTCACCTCATACTCCTCACGATTACCCACTTGGACCGGACGAGGCCGAGGAACCGAGGAAGTGAAACGATTACACACCAGTGGCTTCAACAGGGAGACATGAAACACGTTGGAGATCCGCATGCCAGGAGGAAGCGCAAGGGCATAGGCTACCGGGTTTACCCTGCGAAGCACTCGGAAGGGACCAACAAAGCGAGGCGCCAGCTTGGGAGTGGGCACTCGAAGGTTGAGGTTGCGGGTGGACAACCATACACGGTCTCCGACCTGGTAGGAAGGAGCAGGCGCTCGTCTGCGATCAGCCTGGAGTCTCTGGCGCTGCGCAGAGACCTCAAGGGACTTCTGGATCAGTACCCAAGAAGCACGTAGGACGGAAAGGTGATCCTCCACAGCCGGAATATCCTGGGGAGAGAATACCTCCGGTAACACGGCAGGTTGGAACCCATAATTGGCCATGAAGGGAGACGTCCCAGAGGAAGAGTTCACCGCCGTGTTCCTGGCAAACTCAGCCCAAGGCAGGAGGTCAACCCAATTGTCTTGATGATCGGAGACATAGCAACGAAGGAATTGCTCCAAGGCCTGATTGGATCGTTCTGCGGCCCCATTGGACTGAGGGTGGTAGGCCGAGGAGAAGGAGAGATGAATCCCCAACTGGGAGCAAAAGGCGCGCCAGAACCTGGACACAAACTGACTCCCCCGATCCGACACAATCTCCTTGGGCAAACCGTGCAACCGGAAGACCTCCCTGGCAAAAATCGTGGCCAACTCTTGTGCAGAGGGTAACTTCTTGAGAGGAACACAGTGGCACATTTTGGAAAACCGATCCACAATCATGAGAATGACCGTATGGCCTCGGGATGCAGGGAGGTCCACAATGAAATCCATCCCCAGGTGTGACCATGGGCGCTCCCCGGTGGCTATGGGTTGCAGAAGGCCCAACGGAAGGTGCCGAGGGGACTTACTCTGGGCACAAACGGAGCATGCCGCTACATATGCGGCGATGTCGGAACGTAGGGAAGGCCACCAGAACAGACGTGAAACAGCCCAGGACAGCTGATTCTTTCCAGGATGCCCCGCGGTCTTGGAGTTATGGTAGGTTCGCAACAACCGAGTGCGCAACTCCTCAGGCACAAAACATCTGCCGTTGGGTCTCCCAGAGGGAGCACCAGATTGAGCCGCCAAAATCTGCTCACCCAGGGGAGAGGTCAGGCTGGTGCGAATGGCGGCCAAGATCTGATTCGGAGGTATGACCGAAGTCGGAATCGACTCCTCCCTGGACAGCTCGGAGTACTGCCTTGATAAGGCATCCTCCCTGATGTTCTTGGAACCGGGTAGGTAGGAGACCACGTAATTAAAACGTGACAAGAACAGAGCCCATCTGGCCTGACGTGGTGTCAATCTCTTGGCCTCAGAAAGGTAGGTCAGATTCTTGTGGTCCGTCAGGATGAGGACCGGAACCACCGAACCCTCGAGCAAGTGCCTCCATTCTTTAAGGGCCTGCACGATGGCCAATAACTCCCTGTCACCAATCTGATAGTTGCACTCCGCGGAAGACAGTTTCCGGGAGTAAAACCCACAAGGAAGCAGAGGACCCTCTGGTGTTCTACGCTGAGACAGAAGGGCGCCTACTCCCGTCTCAGACGCGTCCACCTCGAGGACAAAGGGCAACCCAGGGTTGGGATGCGACAGAATCGGAGCCGACACAAAGGCGGACTTTAGAGCCTCAAAAGCTCGGATGGCCTCGAGCGGCCAGACCTGGGAATTACTGCCCTTCCTGGTCAGATCCGTGAGAGGCTTGGCTAGCATGGAAAAGTCCCTGATGAACTTCCGATAATAATTGGCGAAGCCCAAAAAGCGCTGCAGGGAACGAAGACCACTGGGCTGGGGCCACTGTAAGACAGCCGAAACCTTCTCAGGATCCATGGAGAACCCCTCAGCGGAAATGATGTAACCTAAGAAGGTTACCTGGGATCGGTGAAATTCGCATTTCTCAAGCTTACCGAACAGCTTGTTCTCTCGTAACCGTTGCAACACTCGTCTGACATCCAGAATGTGGGCCTCCATGGATTCAGAATATACCAAGATGTCATCCAAATAGACCACCACACACTGCTGCAACAGGTCACGGAAAACATCGTTGATGAATTCCTGAAAGACTGCGGGCGCATTGCACAACCCAAAGGGCATAACCAAGGATTCATAATGACCGGTCCTGGTGTTAAACGCGGTCTTCCACTCATCGCCCGCCTTGATCCTTACCAGGTTATATGCCGCCCTCAGGTCGAGTTTGGTAAAGACCGTGGCCCCTTTAAGGCGATCGAACAGCTCGGAAATCAAGGGTATCGGGTAAGCGTTCTTGATCGTGATGCGATTGAGACCCCTGTAATCGATGCAAGGCCTCAACTCACCGCCCTTCTTTTTCACAAAGAAAAATCCAGCCCCTGCCGGAGACGAGGATTTGCGTGAAAGCGCCTCCCTCACGTACTCCTCCATGGCCTCATTCTCCGCTACCGACAGTGGATAGACTTTGCCACGAGGAGGAACGGCACCAGATTGTAACTCTATGGCACAATCGTATGGGCGGTGCGGAGGTAGGGCAACCGCGCGCACCTTATCGAATACATCCCGGTACTCCTCGTATTCAGGAGGCAACAGAGAGTCCGAGGAAGTACACAGCAACTTGACAGACCCATGGATGCAACTAGCCCCACACTGCGGTGACCACGAGAGGATCTCGGCCGATCTCCAATCGAAAGTCGGATTATGCTTCCGGAGCCAGGGGTACCCCAAGACCACCGAGTAGTGTGGAGACGAAATAACCTGGAGGCAGACCGACTCTCTGTGAACGGCACCAATGGCTATCCCCACTGGAAGGGTCTCATGAGTCACGTGTGGCGGCAGAAGGGGTCTGCCGTCTATCGCCTCAAGAGCCAGTGGGGAACCTCGAGCCTGCAGAGGAATGGAATTGGCGGCAGCGAACAATGAACAAACCACCAGCACCAGAGTCCACCAACGCCTGGGTCGTCACCGAGCCCCCGACCCAGGAGAGGACAACAGTGATCAGTGGTTTGTCAACACGGGAAACCGGGGACGAGGAGACTCCACCCAAGATCTGCCCCCGACAGGATCTCAGGTGCGAGCGTTTCCCGGACGGTTCGGACATGCCAACCGAAAATGCCCACCGAGACCACAGTACATGCATCGGCCCTCGCGTCTCCGGAGTACCCTCTCCCCCTCGGACAGGCGAGCAAACCCCAGCTGCATGGGTTCACCCCCAGACAAGTCATCCCCAGGAGGCGTGGGAGGAGAGGGAGGCACGGGTGGGACAGCAAACGTAGGCGCCAATCTGTTAGAAAACCTCTGCAGGCTCTCCTTAAAGGAAGGTCTCTCCCTGAGTCTGGTGTCAATCAAAATCAGGAAAGAAATAAGAGACTCGAGCTCCACTGGTAGGTCCTTAGCTGCAACCTCATCCTTCAAGGCATCCGAGAGACCATGAGAGAAAGCAGCGACCAGAGCCTCATTATTCCAGCCCACCTCTGCTGCCAGGGTACGAAACTCAATGGCGTATTCAGCTACGGATCGTGAACCCTGTCTGATGGACATAAGGAGCTTCGCAGCAGAGGCAGCACGAGCCGGCACATCGAATACCTTCCGAAGAGAAGCAACAAAACCGGAAAACTCGGCAACCACCGGATTGTTGTTCTCCCATAAAGGGCTGGCCCAGGCCAAGGCCTTGTCCGAGAGCAGCGAGATCAAGAAGCCCACCTTTGATCTCTCAGTGGGAAAGGCATGTGGCAGCAACTCGAAATAAATGCCCACCTGGTTAAGGAAACCTCGGCACTGAGTTGGCTCTCCCCCAAAGCGCTGTGGAAGAGGGGCAGAACCGGTCATACCCCGAAACACCGCAGGTGCAACAACAGGTGTCGGGGTAGACTCTGGCGCAACAACCGGAGCGGCAGTAGGAGCGGGCCCAGGAGCGACAACCGACCCATCGGCAACGGGAGCGAAATGAGCCGTGCGTTCAAGCAGGGTTTGCAACGCCACAGCGAACCGACCCAACAGGTGATCCTGCTGATCAAGTCTGGCAACCAGCGTGGGTAGCGAGGATGGCCCTGTACCGTCAGAATTCATGGCTTGGTCCTAATGTCACGGAACCATGAACCAGACGTACAACAAGGGATAAGTGAAAATAAGAAGGCTTTATTGAAAATAAAGCTGTAAAGCAAAAGTCCAAACGGATGGCGAAACCGAAGCAGAGTCTTAGCGAAGCCAGAGGTCAGGAACCAGAAGGGTAGTCAGACGAAGCCAGGATCAGGAACCAGCAGGGTAGTCAGACGAAGCCAGGATCAGGAACCAGCAGGGTAGTCGGACGAAACCAGGATCAGGAACCAGCAGGGTAGTCGGACGAAACCAGGATCAGGAACCAGAAGCAGAAGCAGTCTAGAAGCATGTGAACACAGGAGGACCAAGCAAGGAACTGAAGCCACAGACCTCCTATATATATGAGCTGGGCATCCAGCTCCTCCCAGTGGGAAGGAGGAGCCGCAGGGTGGGAGGCTACAAGAAACCCAGAAACCAAGATGGCCGCCAGCACATGTCAAACGAAGGAGAACAGCAAGAAGGTAAGACCATGACAGCTCCTTAAAAACCTTGTGTCGTAAAGCGAGAGGCACAAACAACCTCCCAGGAGGACAAAGATCAGGAGCCTCTGCCTGGGCTGCCTGAACCCAGGGCCGGCGCCACCAGTAAGGCGACTTAGGCAGTCGCCTAGGGCGCCATTTAGCTGGGGGCGCCCGTTGCAGTGTAAAAAAAAAAAAAAAAAGAAAGTTGGTTATATAAGTTCGGCCGGCCGGCGGCGCCCCTCATGCTGCGCCTCCTGAGCGGCTGAGCGCTTGCCGCTCTAAAGAATCTCCGGCCGCCGGCTCAGTGCTGCGCAGCTAGCCTGCACCTGCTGTCATTCTGTGTCTGCTCTGTGCTGTGTCCGTGCCGTGGCCGAGCTCTGTTAGGTCCGCGGTACAGGAGCTTTTGTTTCCTGTACCCGGCCGGACTCACAGGAAGTGCTCACTTAGTGTGCACTACCTGTTAGTCCGGCCGGGTACAGGAAACAAATGCTCCTGTACCATGGACCGAACAGAGCTCGGCCACGCTACACTAGAGGTGACGGGGGGAGGGGGGCTGCAATGAGAGTGACAAGGGGGGGGGGCTGGCTGCAATGAGAGTGACAAGGGGGGGGGGGCTGGCTGCAATGAGAGTGACAAGGGGGGGCTGGCTGCAATGAGAGTGACAAGGGGGGGGGGCTGGCTGCAATGAGAGTGACAAGGGGGGGCTGGCTGCAATGAGAGTGACAAGGGGGGGGCTGGCTGCAATGAGAGTGACAAGGGGGGGGGGGGGGGCTGGCTGCAATGAGAGTGACAAGGGGGGGGCTGGCTGCAATGAGAGTGACAAGGGGGGGGGCTGCAATGAGAGTGACAAGGAGGGGGGGGCTGCAATGAGAGTGACAAGGAGGGGGGGCTGCAATGAGAGTGACAAGGAGGGGGGGGCTGCAATGAGAGTGACAAGGAGGGGGGCTGCAATGAGAGTGACAAGGGGGGGGGCTGCAATGAGAGTGACAAGGGGGGGCTGCAATGAGAGTGAAAAGGGGGGGGGGCTGCAATGAGAGTGAAAAGGGGGGTGCTGCAATGAGAGTGAAAAGGGGGGCTGCAATGAGAGTGACAAGGGGGGGCTGCAATGAGAGTGACAAGGGGGGGCTGCAATGAGAGTGACAAGGGGGGGGCTGCAATGAGAGTGACAAGGGGGGGCTGCAATGAGAGTGAAAAGGGGGGGCTGCAATGAGAGTGAAAAGGGGGGTGCTGCAATGAGAGTGAAAAGGGGGGGGGCTGCAATGAGAGTGAAAAGGGGGGTGCTGCAATGAGAGTGAAAAGGGGGGGCTGCAATGAGAGTGACAAGGGGGGGGCTGCAATGAGAGTGACAAGGGGGGGGGCTGCAATGAGAGTGACAAGGGGGGGGCTGCAATGAGAGTAACAAGGGGGGGGGGCTGCAATGAGAGTGACAAGGGGGGGCTGCAATGAGAGTGACAAGGGGGGGCTGCAATGAGAGTGACAAGGGGGGGCTGCAATGAGAGTGAAAAGGGGGGGGCTGCAATGAGAGTGACAAGGGGGGGCTGCAATGAGAGTGACAAGGGGGGGCTGCAATGAGAGTGACAAGGGGGGGCTGCAATGAGAGTGACAAGGGGGGGCTGCAATGAGAGTGACAAGGGGGGGCTGCAATGAGAGTGACAAGGGGGGGCGGGCTGCAATGAGAGTGACAAGGGGGGGCTGCAATGAGAGTGACAAGGGGGGGCTGCAATGAGAGTGACAAGGGGGGTCTGCAATGAGAGTGACAAGGGGGGGCTGCAATGAGAGTGACAAGGGGGGCTGCAATGAGAGTGACAAGGGGGGGCTGCAATGAGAGTGACAAGGGAGGGGGGGCTGCAATGAGAGTGACAAGGGAGGGGGGGCTGCAATGAGAGTGACAAGGGAGGGGGGCTGGAATGAGTGTGACAAGGGAGGGGAGGGTAAAATGAGAGTGACAAGGGAGGGGGGGGGGTAAAATAAGTGACAAGGGAGGGGGGGGCTGGAATGAGTGTGACAAGGGAGGGAGGGGGGAGAAGAGAGTGACAAGGGAGGAGGGGGGAGAAGAGAGTGACAAGGGAGTCCCCAGAGCCAGACCAAGAGCCAGACTGCAGCCAGAGACCAGGTCATCTTATTGTCCTGGTGGTAAGTAGACAATGCAATATGTTTATTATGTAATTGTTTATAGTTATTAATACTACGGATCCACAAAACACGGACAGCAGCAATGTGCGTTCCGCTTTTTGCGGGCACTAAGAGAATATGCCTATTCTTGTCCGCTATTGCGGACAAGAATAGGACATGTTCTATTTGATTTCTATCGGAATTGCGGATCCCATAGAAATGTATGGGTCCGCAATTCCGTTCCGCAAAAAGAGACAGCTACAAGAAGCTGGATTAACCCTAAGGGAAACATAGCAGTTCTTTTAATTTAAAAGCTGAGAAAGGGGTGGAACATATGTGATGTCATGATATGGGCAGATCATCTGATAAGGGGGGGGGGGCGGCAATTTTTATCTTGCCTAGGGCGGCAAAAATCCTTGCACCGGCCCTGCCTGAACCTCTGCCTCCAAATCAGGATAAAGAGCAGAGACGACCACCCCTTCAGCCAAAATGGGACCCGGGTCTTCAAAGTTCCCCCCTCCCGGAAAACAACGTGACAGGGCATCAGCCTTCACATTTTTAACCCCAGGGCGGAACGTGACAACAAAATTAAATCTAGAAAAGAATAAAGACCATCTGGCCTGTCTCAGGTTCAGATGCTTGTCTGATTCTAAGTAGGCCAGATTCTTATGGTTGGTAAACACGGTAATAGGGTGTCTGGCTTCCTCTAGCCAATGGCGCCATTCCTCAAAAGCTAATTTTATGGCCAACAACTCCCTATCTCCCACATCGTAATTTCTCTCTGCGGAGGAGAGTTTCCTTGAGAAAAAGGCACACGGTCGCCATTTGGCAGGAGAGGGAGCAAAACTCTCTTTGATACTAGAAAAGGCCTTAAGCGCATCTACCGAACCAGGAGGAAAAATCTACCCCCTTTTTAGTCATATCAGTGAGTGGCTTAACAACAGAGAAATAATTCAAAATGAACTTCCTGTAATAATTGGCAAAACCCAAAAACCGCATCAGCGCGTTCTGATTCTCAGGAAGCTTCCAATCAAGCACAGCGCGGACCTTCTCAGGGTCCATGCGAAAACCAGAAGCGGAGAGAAGAAAAACCAGAAATTGATTATCCAGAACAGCAATCACACATTCTTCTAGTTTAGCGTACAATTTATTCTCCCGCAGAATGAGAAAGACCTGACGTAGGTGGTCCCTATGAGTTTTGAAATCAGGAGAAAAAATCTAAATGTCATCTAGATACACCAGTACAAATTTCCCCATTAAATGATAAAAAATGCTGTTCACAAAATGTTGGAAGACGGCTGGAGCATTCATCAAACCAAAGGGCATAACCAAATTCTCGAAATGGCCCTCAGGGGTTTTGAAGGCCGTCTTCCATTCGTGTCCTTCCCTGACCCTGACTAGGTTGTATGCCCCTCTTAAATCCAACTTAGAAAAAACTTTAGCCCCAACAATCTGGTTAAACAGGTCCGGGATCAGAGGAAGTGGATAAGGGTCACGAATTGTGATACAGTTCAGCTCCCTGAAATCCAGACATGGTCTTAAAGAACCATCTTTTTTCTTAACAAAAAAAAAAACAGCGGCAACAGGTGACTTCGAGGGTCGGATGTGTCCCTTTCTCAGGCTCTCAGAGATATAAGTACGCATAGCGACTCTTTCAGGTTGGGAGAGATTATATAAATGTGATTTTGGCAGCTTGGCGCCTGGGATGAGATTAATAGGGCAATCGTACTCCAGGTGAGAGGGCAGCTCCTGGACACCACTCTCTGAAAATACATCTGAAAATTCAGAGAGAAAAGATGGTACAGTCTTGGTAGAAACCTCTGAAAGGGACGCCGTGAGGCAATTCTCTCTGCAAAAGTCACTCCAACCATTTATTTGCCTTGCTTGCCAATCAATGGTGGGGTTATGTTTAGTGAGCCAGGGTAGCCCCAACACTAGAGGAGTGGGTAATCCGCTTAGGATGAAACATGACATATCCTCAACATGAGCATCAGCCACAGTCAAACGGATATTGTGAACTATGCCCTTTAATGATTTTTGAGAAAGTGGAGCGGAATCGATAGCAAAAACAGGTATATCCTTTCCCAAAGTGCATACCTGAAAACCATGTGTTATAGCAAATTGATTATCAATGAGATTGACAGCTGCTCCACTATCTACAAAAATCTCACAAACAATGTTCTTGCTATCTAGCGCCACCCTGGCAGGTAGGACAAAACAGGAACTACAAGCAAACGCCAAACCTTCAATTTCCGCATCAACCTTGCCAATAGTAACAGATGGAAAGTTTTTTGAGGTTTTTTTTTTTTTGTTTCTTTATTACCCTCAGAAAACTCCCTGAATCTCCTAGAGGGGCAAACATTTGCCAAATGATTTATACCCCCACAACAGAAACAAACCCTCCTCTGAGAGCTGAATCCTCTACTATCAGAGGCAAGCAAACCCAGCTGCATGGCCTCCTCAGAGGGGATTGAGAGAGACTGAGGCCCCTGCGCACTGAATGAGACCGCCCCACTGTCCTTGGACTGAATATGACAGGAAGGAGTGGTCTCTCCTCTCTCTCTAAGATGCCTGTCAATACGAACAGCTAGAGACATAGCAGACTCCAATGAGGCAGGTCTCTAATGAAAGGCAAATGCATCTTTCAATCCCTCCGAAAGACCATGGCAAAATTGACTTCGGAGTGCAGCATCATTCCAACCAGTATCAGCTGCCCATCTCCGAAATTCTGAACAATATATCTCTGCGGACTGTTTACCCTGACATAAAAGACGCAGTTTAGATTCAGCCAGAGCTATACGATCCGGGTCATTATATATCTTCCCCAGGGCTACAAAAAATTCATCTACCGATCGGAGGGGCCGTGCCCCCACCGGCAGCGAAAAGGCCCAAGACTGAGCGTTATCCCTGAGCAGCAAGATGATGATCCCTACCCTCTGCACCTCATCACCAGAGGAATGGGGAAGTAGGCGAAAATGGAGTTTGCAAGCCTCTCTAAAGCAAACAAAATTCTCACTACCCCCGATGAACGTATCTGGAAGAGAGATCTTAGGCTCGGAACAAACTCCATGAACGCAAGCAGAAACGGTCACCTGAAACTGAGACACAGTTTTACGGAGATCTGCTACCTCCAGTGAAAGACCCTGCATGCGGTCAATTTAAGGCTGAAACCGGATCCATGCTTAAGACAGTATTGGCGGTTTATAATGTCACGGATGGTGTTGCAGAAAACTGGAAGTTATAAATAAACATCCGACTGACTTGATCCAAAACTAAGGAACATATGGGTGAGCCCTATAAAACCCCTAGAGCTCTCCCTGACTGCTATGCCCATGCAAAGATCTTTATGATAGACGATTGCATGCCCTCGTACCTAGACTGTGTGACACCTGAAAACCCTATAATAGTGAGGGGACACTACCACCGGCTCCCTACACTTAATACGGAGGGAGTCAGAGTCACCTAGAATCAAGCCAGAACGGAAACACAAATAAAGGAAAAAGACTTATCTGAGGAACCAGCAGTTGCAGCCTCTAGCAGTGAACACAATCCAGGAAGTAGTATAAACCGCAAAGTGAGGCAGTATGGGAGGGAATATAAAGGGAGGCAATCAGTGTAAATACATGACAGCTGGGAGAAGGAAAAGAGATGACAAAGTGAAACCAAAAACAAAGAACATCATGCAAGAGGTACAGAAGAACGTCTGCCAGAGCTTCTCAGAGAGCTGGCGGTGACAATTGGATTAACCAATGCTCCAAGAGACCTTTCTCCAGTAAATCTACCAAGACAGGGGAGCGTAAGAACCAGGTATTTCCTAATGTGGTTAAAAGTAAATTACTAGTACCTATTACTGTCTCCATTGGTACTAACAAATGTTCTGGTAATGCTTTCATTGACTCTGGTTCTGCTGCCAACTTTATTGATCAGAAATTTGCATTACGGTTGGGTATTCCGATTTGGACACTACCCACTCCCATCCACATCATGGCTATTGATTCCACCCCCCTGGTAGGTGGTACCATGAGGTATTCCACCCCTGAGAAACCTTGACTGTGGGGGTGTGTCACTCGGAAATATGTTCCCTGTTAGTTCTTGAAAACTTACCAGTAGAAGTAGTACTGGGAATAGCTTACAAAAGAAAAAAAATCCAGCACAGAAAAATGAAATTCCATCAGTCTTTATTCCAGCATAGAAACAACAATACAAAACAGTGGCACTTCAACTCCCGACACCTCCCATCAGATCGACATGTTTCGAACCAAAAAGCGGTTCTTAATCATGATCCAAAAGCACCTTGAACTATGGGTATTCTTATACCTTGCTACTACCAGCCAGAGGCAAGGAGAAAAAAAGAAAAAAGATGGGAGGGAGGGAAAGGAAAAAAATCAGGAACATCACCCTCACCTGTGGATGGGGGACGAGGCAGAGAAAACCCAGTTCATAACTTACATGTGATGAAAAACAGAGATAAATAATACATACAAAGATTGTGTGCATCCAGATGAATAAACATGTAAACATAATAAAATCTGCGCCATAAAAAATGCATGGTGTGAACATCACTCACAATGTAAACAAAAAACTTGACACAGTACTACATCGAACCATACAAATAGGAACCATATATGTATCCTCAGGCAAATTCAATATGAAACATTACACTGACTATTAGCTAGCAAACATGTATAAGAACGGAAAATGCAAATGTGATCGCACACTACATCCAGCACTCTGCCCTCCATGCTGGATGAGACATTGGTTTATATTTTGGCCAAAGCATAGTAAGCCACTCACCGCGTCAAGGTCGCCTCTTATTGAGTGGTCCCTAACTCTTGTTCCTACCTGTTTATGGGCCATGACAGCCACATAAAATCCAGGGAATGCAGGTCAGCATGCAAGCCAAGTACACTTTGCTTGTAACCCCGTCCGGTGCCATTAAAGCTTTCATCGGATCCAGGGATGCAAGTACCAACATGCATGCTGAACCCACCATATACTTCTCCTGGAGCCAGATGGCTAATGGTAGGTTCTATATAAGCAGACTCAGTTTTATACTGACTTTAAAACCAGCCTCCAGGACAGATTAACTGGTCAGGTGTGCAATGACTCCAAGGAGATCGCCACGCCTCCAATATATACTACAAAGAAAAAAATAGGGGGTTGAGTCAGCACAACCTGCCTGTAGGTGCAGATCACTATGGCGAAATACATATACAAACGGAAAATGCAAATGTGATCGCACACTACATCCAGCACTCTGCCCTCCATGCTGGATGAGACATTGGTTTATATTTTGGCCAAAGCATAGTAAGCCACTCACCGCGTCAAGGTCGTCTCAATTGAGTGGTCCCTAACTCTTGTTCCTACCTGTTTATGGGCCATGACAGCCACATAAAATCCAGGGAATGCAGGTCAGCATGCAAGCCAAGTACACTTTGCTTGTAACCCCGTCCGGTGCCATTACAGCTTTCATCGGATCCAGGGATGCAAGTACCAACATGCATGCTGAACCCACCATATACTTCTCCTGGAGCCAGATGGCTAATGGTAGGTTCTATATAAGCAGACTCAGTTTTATACTGACTTTAAAACCAGCCTCCAGGACAGATTAACTGGTCAGGTGTGCAATGACTCCAAGGAGATCGCCACGCCTCCAATATATACTACAAAGAAAAAAATAGGGGGTTGAGTCAGTACAACCTGCCTGTAGGTGCAGATCACTATGGCGAAATACATATACAAACGGAAAATGCAAATGTGATCGCACACTACATCCAGCACTCTGCCCTCCATGCTGGATGAGACATTGGTTTATATTTTGGCCAAAGCATAGTAAGCCACTCACCGCGTCAAGGTTGTCTCAATTGAGTGGTCCCTAACTCTTGTTCCTACCTGTTTATGGGCCATGACAGCCACATAAAATCCAGGGAATGCAGGTCAGCATGCAAGCCAAGTACACTTTGCTTGTAACCCCGTCCGGTGCCATTACAGCTTTCATCGGATCCAGGGATGCAAGTACCAACATGCATGCTGAACCCACCATATACTTCTCCTGGAGCCAGATGGCTAATGGTAGGTTCTATACAAGCAGACTCAGTTTTATACTGACTTTAAAACCAGCCTCAAGGACAGATTAACTGGTCAGGTGTGCAATGACTCCAAGGAGATCGCCACGCCTCCAATATATACTACAAAGAAAAAAATAAGGGGTTGGGTCAGCACAACCTGCCTGTAGGTGCAGATCACTATGGCGAAATACATATACAAACGGAAAATGCAAATGTGATCGCACACTACATCCAGCACTCTGCCCTCCATGCTGGATGAGACATTGGTTTATATTTTGGCCAAAGCATAGTAAGCCACTCACCGCGTCAAGGTCGTCTCAATTGAGTGGTCCCTAACTCTTGTTCCTACCTGTTTATGGGCCATGACAGCCACATAAAATCCAGGGAATGCAGGTCAGCATGCAAGCCAAGTACACTTTGCTTGTAACCCCGTCCGGTGCCATTAAAGCTTTCATCGGATCCAGGGATGCAAGTACCAACATGCATGCTGAACCCACCATATACTTCTCCTGGAGCCAGATGGCTAATGGTAGGTTCTATATAAGCAGACTCAGTTTTATACTGACTTTAAAACCAGCCTCCAGGACAGATTAACTGGTCAGGTGTGCAATGACTCCAAGGAGATCGCCACGCCTCCAATATATACTACAAAGAAAAAAATAGGGGGTTAAGTCAGCACAACCTGCCTGTAGGTGCAGATCACTATGGCGAAATACATATACAAACGGAAAATGCAAATGTGATCGCACATTACATCCAGCACTCTGCCCTCCATGCTGGATGAGACATTGGTTTATATTTTGGCCAAAGCATAGTAAGCCACTCACCGCGTCAAGGTCGTCTCAATTGAGTGGTCCCTAACTCTTGTTCCTACCTGTTTATGGGCCATGACAGCCACATAAAATCCAGGGAATGCAGGTCAGCATGCAAGCCAAGTACACTTTGCTTGTAACCCTGTCCGGTGCCATTACAGCTTTCATCGGATCCAGGGATGCAAGTACCAACATGCATGCTGAACCCACCATATACTTCTCCTGGAGCCAGATGGCTAATGGTAGGTTCTATATAAGCAGACTCAGTTTTATACTGACTTTAAAACCAGCCTCCAGGACAGATTAACTGGTCAGGTGTGCAATGACTCCAAGGAGATCGCCACGCCTCCAATATATATTACAAAGAAAAAAATAGGGGGTTGAGTCAGCACAACCTGCCTGTAGGTGAAGATCACTATGGCGAAATACCATAGTGTGGTATGGAGGACCTGTTGCATGAATGCGAGGATGGAGCTATAAATGATGTACCTCCCGTCCTGCGGAAGAAATCAACTAAGTTCCCTCCTTTATCCTTGTGTCCGGCAGTGGACCTGTTTGTCAAATTGGTCTCTAGAGACTTTGATGACATACCTAGGTTGGTCTACTCAGACAACCTTACACAATGAGAACGGCAGAGCCTTAGGAAACTAAAGAATCTGCCGGACATTATATATAAACCAGCTGATAAGGGAGGGAATTTGGTAGTCTGGCCACGTGACATGTACCTGAAAGAAGGATATAGGCAATTGAGGGACAAGATGTGTTATAGAAAATTAACCTTCAACCCCTTGTCTTCTTTTAGAAGTGAACTGTTGAACATCCTGGAAAAGGCTTTGGAGGAAGATACTATTTCCAAAGAACCAGGGCTTTTTTTCTGGCGTTCCGCCACCTTTTGACATCGCAGCCTGCCATGCTCCAGCTTTGCAGGCTGCGATGTATCAGCGGGGAGGGACTGGGAGGAGGAGCTGGGGGCCCGTGCATTCACTGTGCTCCGGCCCCACCGCTCCAGTACAGTAATAAAATGTGTAATTCAATTAATAATGATTCATGCTGCCCCCTCTGTAGTATAACATTCAATATATCCTACTCACAGGGCTACTGTTATATCGTAATGCAGGCCGGCCGGGCAGACGAGCGGCAGCGTGACTGACTGACGTCACGTGCCTGCGCCGCCTGCTTCATTCATAAAGTAGGCCAGGCAGGCACGTGACGTCAGTCAGTCACGCTGCCGCTCGTCTGCCCGGCCGGCCTGCATTACGATATAACAGTAGCCCTGTGAGTAGGATATATTGAATGTTATACTACAGAGGGGGCAGCATGAATCATTATTAATTGAATTACACATTTTATAACTGTACTGGAGCGGCAATGGGGGGTCTGTGGATGACACTGTTAAGGGGTAAGGGGGGGTCTGTGGATGGCACTGTTAAGGGGTGGGGGGGGTCTGTGGATGGCACTGTTATGTGGTGGGGGGGGGGTCTGTGGATGGCACTGTTAAGGGGGGGGTCTGTGAATGGCACTGTTATGAGGTGGGGGGGGTCTGTGGATGGCACTGTTATGGGGTGGGGGGGGTCTGTGGATGGCACTGTTATGGGATGGGGGGGTCTGTGGATGGCACTGTTATGGGGTGGGGGTGTCTGTGGATGGCACTGTTAAGGGGTGGGGGGGTCTGTGGATGGCACTGTTATGGGGTGGGGGGCGGGTCTGTGGATGGCACTGTTAAGTGGGGGGGGGTCTGTGGATTGCACTGTTATGGGGTGGGGGGGTGTCTGTGGATGGCACTGTTATGGGGGGTGGGTGGGGTCTGTGGATGGCACTGTTATGGGGTGGGGGGGTCTGTGGATGGCACTGATATGGGGTGGGGGGGTTTATATTTTGGCCAAAGCATAGTAAGCCACTCACCGCGTCAAGGTCGTCTCAATTGAGTGGTCCCTAACTCTTGTTCCTACCTGTTTATGGGCCATGACAGCCACATAAAATCCAGGGAATGCAGGTCAGCATGCAAGCCAAGTACACTTTGCTTGTAACCCCGTCCGGTGCCATTACAGCTTTCATCGGATCCAGGGATGCAAGTACCAACATGCATGCTGAACCCACCATATACTTCTCCTGGAGCCAGATGGCTAATGGTAGGTTCTATACAAGCAGACTCAGTTTTATACTGACTTTAAAACCAGCCTCAAGGACAGATTAACTGGTCAGGTGTGCAATGACTCCAAGGAGATCGCCACGCCTCCAATATATACTACAAAGAAAAAAATAAGGGGTTGGGTCAGCACAACCTGCCTGTAGGTGCAGATCACTATGGCAAAATACATATACAAACGGAAAATGCAAATGTGATCGCACACTACATCCAGCACTCTGCCCTCCATGCTGGATGAGACATTGGTTTATATTTTGGCCAAAGCATAGTAAGCCACTCACCGCGTCAAGGTCGTCTCAATTGAGTGGTCCCTAACTCTTGTTCCTACCTGTTTATGGGCCATGACAGCCACATAAAATCCAGGGAATGCAGGTCAGCATGCAAGCCAAGTACACTTTGCTTGTAACCCCGTCCGGTGCCATTAAAGCTTTCATCGGATCCAGGGATGCAAGTACCAACATGCATGCTGAACCCACCATATACTTCTCCTGGAGCCAGATGGCTAATGGTAGGTTCTATATAAGCAGACTCAGTTTTATACTGACTTTAAAACCAGCCTCCAGGACAGATTAACTGGTCAGGTGTGCAATGACTCCAAGGAGATCGCCACGCCTCCAATATATACTACAAAGAAAAAAATAGGGGGTTGAGTCAGCACAACCTGCCTGTAGGTGCAGATCACTATGGCGAAATACATATACAAACGGAAAATGCAAATGTGATCGCACACTACATCCAGCACTCTGCCCTCCATGCTGGATGAGACATTGGTTTATATTTTGGCCAAAGCATAGTAAGCCACTCACCGCGTCAAGGTCGTCTCAATTGAGTGGTCCCTAACTCTTGTTCCTACCTGTTTATGGGCCATGACAGCCACATAAAATCCAGGGAATGCAGGTCAGCATGCAAGCCAAGTACACTTTGCTTGTAACCCTGTCCGGTGCCATTACAGCTTTCATCGGATCCAGGGATGCAAGTACCAACATGCATGCTGAACCCACCATATACTTCTCCTGGAGCCAGATGGCTAATGGTAGGTTCTATATAAGCAGACTCAGTTTTATACTGACTTTATAACCAGCCTCCAGGACAGATTAACTGGTCAGGTGTGCAATGACTCCAAGGAGATCGCCACGCCTCCAATATATACTACAAAGAAAAAAATAGGGGGTTGAGTCAGCACAACCTGCCTGTAGGTGCAGATCACTATGGCGAAATACATATACAAACGGAAAATGCAAATGTGATCGCACACTACATCCAGCACTCTGCCCTCCATGCTGGATGAGACATTGGTTTATATTTTGGCCAAAGCATAGTAAGCCACTCACCGCGTCAAGGTCGTCTCAATTGAGTGGTCCCTAACTCTTGTTCCTACCTGTTTATGGGCCATGACAGCCACATAAAATCCAGGGAATGCAGGTCAGCATGCAAGCCAAGTACACTTTGCTTGTAACCCCGTCCGGTGCCATTACAGCTTTCATCGGATCCAGGGATGCAAGTACCAACATGCATGCTGAACCCACCATATACTTCTCCTGGAGCCAGATGGCTAATGGTAGGTTCTATATAAGCAGACTCAGTTTTATACTGACTTTAAAACCAGCCTCCAGGACAGATTAACTGGTCAGGTGTGCAATGACTCCAAGGAGATCGCCACGCCTCCAATATATATTACAAAGAAAAAAATAGGGGGTTGAGTCAGCACAACCTGCCTGTAGGTGAAGATCACTATGGCGAAATACCATAGTGTGGTATGGAGGACCTGTTGCATGAATGCGAGGATGGAGCTATAAATGATGTACCTCCCGTCCTGCGGAAGAAATCAACTAAGTTCCCTCCTTTATCCTTGTGTCCGGCAGTGGACCTGTTTGTCAAATTGGTCTCTAGAGACTTTGATGACATACCTAGGTTGGTCTACTCAGACAACCTTACACAATGAGAACGGCAGAGCCTTAGGAAACTAAAGAATCTGCCGGACATTATATATAAACCAGCTGATAAGGGAGGGAATTTGGTAGTCTGGCCACGTGACATGTACCTGAAAGAAGGATATAGGCAATTGAGGGACAAGATGTGTTATAGAAAATTAACCTTCAACCCCTTGTCTTCTTTTAGAAGTGAACTGTTGAACATCCTGGAAAAGGCTTTGGAGGAAGATACTATTTCCAAAGAACCAGGGCTTTTTTTCTGGCGTTCCGCCACCTTTTGACATCGCAGCCTGCCATGCTCCAGCTTTGCAGGCTGCGATGTATCAGCGGGGAGGGACTGGGAGGAGGAGCTGGGGGCCCGTGCATTCACTGTGCTCCGGCCCCACCGCTCCAGTACAGTTATAAAATGTGTAATTCAATTAATAATGATTCATGCTGCCCCCTCTGTAGTATAACATTCAATATATCCTACTCACAGGGCTACTGTTATATCGTAATGCAGGCCGGCCGGGCAGACGAGCGGCAGCGTGACTGACTGACGTCACGTGCCTGTGCCGCCTGCTTCATTCATAAAGTAGGCCAGGCAGGCACGTGACGTCAGTCAGTCACGCTGCCGCTCGTCTGCCCGGCCGGCCTGCATTACGATATAACAGTAGCCCTGTGAGTAGGATATATTGAATGTTATACTACAGAGGGGGCAGCATGAATCATTATTAATTGAATTACACATTTTATAACTGTACTGGAGCGGCAATGGGGGGGTCTGTGGATGACACTGTTAAGGGGTAAGGGGGGGTCTGTGGATGGCACTGTTAAGGGGTGGGGGGGGTCTGTGGATGGCACTGTTATGTGGTGGGGGGGGTCTGTGGATGGCACTGTTAAGGGGGGGGGTCTGTGAATGGCACTGTTATGAGGTGGGGGGGGTCTGTGGATGGCACTGTTATGGGGTGGGGGGGTCTGTGGATGGCACTGTTATGGGATGGGGGGGTCTGTGGATGGCACTGTTATGGGGTGGGGGTGTCTGTGGATGGCACTGTTAAGGGGTGGGGGGGTCTGTGGATGGCACTGTTATGGGGTGGGGGGCGGGTCTGTGGATGGCACTGTTAAGTGGGGGGGGGGTCTGTGGATTGCACTGTTATGGGGTGGGGGGGTGTCTGTGGATGGCACTGTTATGGGGGGTGGGGGGGGTCTGTGGATGGCACTGTTATGGGGTGGGGGGGTCTGTGGATGGCACTGATATGGGGTGGGGGGGTCTGTGGATGGCACTGTTATGGGGTGGGGGGGGGGTCTGTGGATGGCACTGTTATAGGATGGGGGATCTGTGGATGCCATCCACAGATCCCCCATAGCAGTGCCATCCACAGATCCTCCACCCCATAACAGTGCCATCCCCAGATCCCCCATTAACAGTGCCATCCCCAGATCCCCCATTAACAGTGCCATCCCCATCTGGGGGGTTTCTTTGCTGGGCTGGACTTTTATAGCCCCCCCAAATTTTACTTGCATCCCTGTTCTCTAAAGGGGCGGTTTTAGGGGGTGTTCCTAGGGGTGGGTAGGGGCGTGGCCAGGGGAGGGGGGATGAGTTCCACCACCTTTTCTCTGAGAAAAAAAGCCCTGCAAAGAACTATAACAAACCTTAATTATTTTAGAACCGACTATACCTACACTTTATCTACTGCCAAAAATCCACAAGGATGCATCAGTTCCCCCAGGTAGGCCAATTATATCAGGCCAAAGTAGCCTGGTGGAGAATGTCTGTGAATTACTTGACTATCATCTGAAACCTATGGTGGAGCTTTTACCGTCATATGTTCGTGACACCTCTGATTTGTTGCAGAAATTACAAGGAATTACCCTCGAGGAGGATAATTGGTTAGTAACATGTGATGTAGAATCATTGTATACAAGTATTAGACATTCAGATGGAGTTTTTTCTTAGGGCCAACAATATCAAGAATAGCCTTATCAGTTTTTTGTTACAACTACTACGGTTTGTATTGACCAAATTTTTTTTCACTTTTAACGGGTCTTTTTTCCTACAGCTCCAGGGAACCGCGATGGGGGCGGCCTGCGCACCCTCATACGCTAATTTGTTCCTGGGGCTGTGGGAGAGAGACCTGTTTATGTCTGATGGATGTGATACCATGGCAGATGGACATGTCATCATGGACCGCGCCATTTTTTGGGCGCGGCACATTGATGACATCTTCCTGATCTGGCATGGTACTGAGGGACAGCTACATGAGTTTTTCACGGCTTTGAATAAAAACTCAAGAAATACCAAACTCACTTACATGTATCACAAAAGTGTGATCAATTTCCTAGATGTGACAATATCCAAAAATGATAGGGGGCATATAAAGACTGATGTATACCATAAAGACACCTCGGTTAATGCGTTTTTACATGCTTCCTCTCTGCATCCTAGAAACACCATTAACGCAATCCCTATTGGACAATTTTTACGCATGCGGAGGATTTGTTCAGAAGAAAATACCTTTGAGGAACAAGCATTGGTCGGTTTTACGAACTGATCCAATTCTGGAGAAATTATTGCCGTTGCATCCCTCCATTACTGCACGCAGAGCCGATACTCTGCGCAACAATCTGGTAAGGAGCTATTTGAAACCGATACCTCAACATATCTTCGCCGCTAAAAGAAGACCACAATGGGGTTTAAAACCAGGTGGGAGATGCGTTGCATGTCCCAACATGGAACGAGCAGATACGTTCACTGATGCAGGAGGTATAAAAACATTTAAGATCAGATAAAAAAGTCATTAAATTTTTCCTCTGTAATATAATTGCAGTTGCCTGCCAGTGAGTGTCAGGCCCACAGACTGTACTGTGCCCACTGCCCACCACTCATATAGGGTGGCACAGCATCTTGCAGATAAAAAAGTCATTAAATTTTTCCTCTGTAATATAATTGCAGTTGCCTGCCAGTGAGCGTCAAGCCCACAGACTGTACTGTGCCCACTGCCCACCACTCATATAGGGTGGCACAGTACCTTGCACGCATAGTACCACAAATCTAAAAAAGAATGACAGACAAAGGCAGGCCACCCCGCAGGGGCCGTTGTGGTCATGGTGCTGTGATTTCCTTTGGCTCTAGAATAATGCCCAGTGTTCAGAGGCCACGTACCCTGAACTCAAAAAATTCTGATGACATAGTTGACTGGCTTACACAGGACACCCAATCTTCTACAGCTTCCGCTCGGAACCTTGACGCACCATCCTCCTCCACCTCAGCTTCAGGCACCTCTCAAGTTACCACTCGCCCGCTTGCCGCCACCACCAACACTAGCACCACAGCCACTTCACTTGATCTGTCACAGAAGTTATTTACACATCAGTTGGAAGAAATGAGTGATGCGCAACTATTATTGCCAGAGGATGTAGATAACAGGGATATGTCTCAGTCAGGCAGCATTACACACATGGACGTACGGTGTGATGATGATGATGATGTTGTACCCGCTGCTGCTTCCTTTGCTGAGTTGTCAGATACAAGTGAAGAGGTTGATGATGACGATGTGTCCGTGGATGTCACGTGGGTGCCTGCTCGAAGAGAAGAAGAACAGGGTGAAAGTTCAGATGGGGAGACAGAGAGGAGGAGGAGACGAGTTGGAAGCAGGGGGAGGTCGTCGCAAGGAGCTAGTGGCACAGTCAGACAGCATGTATCAGCACCCGGGGTCAGCCAGACAGCACGCCAATCAACGCATGCTGTTGCCACCACCAGAATGCCTTAATTACAAAGCTCAGCAGTGTGGCATTTTTTTTGTGTGTCTGCCTCTGATAACAGCGATGCCATTTGCAACCTGTGCCAAAAGAAACCGAGTCGTGGGAAGTCCAACACCCACTTAGGTACAACTGCTTTGCGAAGGCACAAGATCTCACATCACAAACGCCTATGGGATCAACACATGAGTACAAGCAGCACAAAAACTCAAAGCCACCATCCTCCTCCTGGTCCAGCATCTTCAGGCACGTCAACCACTGCTGTCCTCCTTTCCCCCTCTCAACCACCCGCCACTCCGCCTCTCACCTTCAGCAGTTCCTGCTCATCTGCCCACAGTCAGGTGTCTGTCAAGGAAATGCTTGAGCGTAGGAAGCCAATGTCACAGAGTTACCCCCTTGCCCGGCATCTGACAGCTGGCTTGTCGGAACTCTTAGCCCGGCAGCTTTTACCATACAAGCTGGTGGAGTCTGAGGCTTTCAAAAAATGTGTAGCTATTGAGACACCGCAGTGGAAGGTACCCGGCCGAATTTTATTTTCACAAAAGGCAATCCCCAACCTGTACTCTATTGTGGAAAAGGAAGTCATGGCATGTCTGGCACACAGTGTTGGGGCAAGGGTCCATCTGACCAATGATACCTGGTCTGCAAAGCACGGTCAAGGCAGGTATATCACGTACACTGCGCATTGGGTAAACCTGCTGATGGCTGCCAAGCATGGAATGTGTGGCTCTGCAGCGGAGTTGGTGACACCGTCACGACTTGCAGGCAGGCCTGCTGCCACCTCCTCTATTCCTCCTACTCCATCCTCTTCGCCAATCAACGCATGCTGTTGCCACCACCAGAATGCCGTCATTGCAAAGTTTAGCAGTGTGGCATTTTTTTTGTGTGTCTGCCTCTGATAACAGCGATACCATTTGCAACCTGTGCCAAAAGTAACCGAGTCGTGGGAAGTCCAACACCCACTTAGGTACAACTGCTTTGCGAAGGCACATGATCTCACATCACAAACGCCTATGGGATCAACACATGAGTACAAGCAGCACACAAACTCAAAGCCATCATCCTCCTCCTGATCCAGCATCTTCAGGCACGTCAACCATTGCTGCCCTCCTTGCCCCCTCTCAACCACCCGCCACTCCGCCTCTCACCTTCAGCAGTTCCTGCTCATCTGCCCACAGTCAGGTGTCTGTCTAGGAAATGTTTGAGCGTAAGAAGCCAATGTCACAGAGTCACCCCCTTGCCCGGCGTCTGACAGCTGGCTTGTCGGAACTCTTAGCCCGGCAGCTTTTTTTTCCATACAAGCTGGTGGAGTCTGAGGCCTTCAAAAAATTTGTAGCTATTGGGACACCGCAGTGGAAGGTACCCATCCGAATTTTTTTTTCACAAAAGGCAATCCCCAACCTGTACTCTATTGTGGAAAAGGAAGTCATGGCATGTCTGGCACACAGTGTTGGGGCAAGAGTCCATCTAACCACTGATACCTGGTCTGCAAAGCACGGTCAGGGCAGGTATATCACGTACACTGCGCATTGGGTAAACCTGCTGATGGATGCCAAGCATGGAATGCGTGGCTCTGCAGCGGAGTAGGTGACACCGCCACGACTTGCAGGCAGACCTGCTGCCACCTCCTCTACTCCTCCTACTCCATCCTCTTCGCTAACCTCCTCGGCTGAGTCCTCTTCTGCTGCTGCGTCTTGCTCCACATCAACTGCACCCCCCCAGCTCCCCAGGGGCTATTCCAGATCCCGGATATGACAGTGTAACGCCGTCTTGGGGTTGACTTGCCTGAAAGCAGAGAGTCACACCGGACCAGCACTGCTGTCCGCCCTGAACGCAAAGGTGGATCAGTGGCTGACCCCGCACCAACTGGAGATCGGCAAAGTGGTGTGTGACAACGGAAGAAATCTGTTGGCGGCATTGAATTTGGGCAAGTTGACACATGTGCCGTGCATGGCACATGTGTTGAATATCATCGTACAACGCTTTGTGTATAAGTACCCAGGCTTACAGGACGTCCTCAAGCAGGCCAGGAAGGTGTGTGGCCATTTCAGGCGTTCCTACATGGCCATGGTGCACTTTTCCGATATTCAGCGGCGAAACAACATGCCAGTGAGGCGCTTGATTTGCGACAGCCCGACACGTTGGAATTCAACACTCCTAATGTTCGACCGCCTGCTCCAACAAGAAAAAGCCATCAACGAGTATTTGTATGACCGGGGTGCTAGGACAGCCTCTGCGGAGCTGGGTATTTTTTTGCCACGTTACTGGACGCTCATGCGCAATGCCTGTAGGGTCATGCGTCCATTTGAGGAGGTGACAAACCTAGTCAGTCGCACCAAAGGCACCATCAGCGACCTCATCCTATTTGTTTTCTTCCTGGAGCGTGCCCTGCGAAGAGTGCTTGATCAGGCCATAGATGAGCGTGAAGAGGATGAGTTGTGGTCACCGTCACCACCAGAAACAGCCTTATCATCATCGCTTGCTGGACCTGCGGCAACGCTGGAAGAGGAGTCTGAGGAAGAGGAGGCAGAAGAGGAATGTGGCTTTGAGGAGGAGGAAGACCAACCACAGCAGGCATCCCAGGGTGCTCGTTGTCACCTATCTGGGACCCGTGGTATTGTACGTGGCTGGGGGGAAGAACAGACCTTCAATGAGATCAGTGAGGACGAGGAACGGGACATGAGTAGCTCGGCATCCAACCTTGTGCAAATGGGGTCTTTCATGCTGTCATGCCTGTTGAGGGACCCTCGTATAAAAAGGCTAAAGGAGAACGACCTGTACTGGGTGGCCACGCTACTACACCCCCGGTATAAGCAGAAAGTGGCTGAAATGTTACCGAATTACCGGAAGTCGGAAAGGATGCAGCAGTTCCAAAACAAGTTAAGAAGTATGCTTTACACAGCATATAAGGGTGATGTCACAGCACAACCGGAATCTAACAGGGGAAGAGGTGAAAGTAATCCTCCTCCTACCACGACCACGCCGGCAAAGACAGGACGCTTTACAGACGTGTTGTTGATGGAGGACATGCAGAGCTTTTTAAGTCCTATGCATCGCCACAGCCCTTCGGGGTCCACCCTCAGAGAACGACTCGACCGACAGGTAGCAGACTACCCTGCCTTAACTGCAGATATCGACACTCTGGGGAGCGATGAACCCCTTGACTACTGGGTGTGCAGGCTTGACCTGTGGCCTGAACTATCCCAATTTGCGATAGAACTTCTGGCCTGCCCCGCTTCAAGTGTCCTGTCAGAAAGGACCTTCAGCGCAGCAGGAGGTATTGTCACTGAGAAGAGAAGTCGCCTAGGTCAAAAAAGTCTAGATTACCTCACCTTTATTAAGATGAATGAGGCATGGATCCCGAAGGGACTGACAGTGGGGGATGCATTTATTAAAGTGAAGTTTTAATATAAAAAAAGGACAGTGCGTACAAACAATGGGGTTATTATAGAAAATATAAAATACACAGACATATACATACAGTGCAAAATAACTGTAAATAGTGATGAGCAGCATAGGCAATATTTGTATTCGCGATATATCCCAAATTTTTGGCCTAATTTTCGCCATAAATTCGAAAATTCAAGAATTCGTTATCTCCAGTCATTATTTTCTTGATGGTGAAAATCGTCATTCGGAAAATTTGCGATACGAAAATTCGCGATCATCACTACTCCTAAAGGCAAAGATATTGCAGCCTTCTCATTGGCCCACAAGCAAGAAGCAGTGAGGTTTCATGGGTACTGATGCAAAAAAATCTAGAATATTCGCTATTACGAAGATATAGCACTATATTCTAGATATTCGTGAATTCTCAAAATGCCAATATTCACGATAATGTGCGATTAGAATATTCGCGATTAACGTAAAATAAAAGGGATAAAAACAGAACTTACTTTACGTGACGGTTAAGTCCGGTTGCCTGGGGAAGCAAAAATATCAGTCAGTCCATCAAGCTAGTGATCCCCAAAGAAATGACAGTTTGATTTTTCTCCCTGCAAGTGTTAAAAAGGTCGGTATCTTCCTCCCATCAGAGGAGACCAGGGAGTAAGGTAATGACCTTTTATGAAAGTTTTTACGACCACTTGCTGGAAACCAAGTCTGCCTCAAACTCTTTGTATGGAAATATCTATTTGGATATTCACCTTAGCAATTTCAAATTACCTCCACCCACTCCGTCCGAATGTCGCGCACACGTGCGTACCAAACATGGCGGAGGTAATGGCAGGATGGATGGAGTTTTCTAATTGCTCCCTGTTACTGAGCTGAGATCGAATTGGTTTTAATACCATAGAAGCATACACATGGCCTAAGTTCTCAGGAGGAAGCAGGTGGCTCAAATATGGATTTTTCCACTTATTTCTTCCATGTATATTGTAAGATAAGGGTTTCATGTGTGACCTTGGTGGAATGGACACTAGCCTTTTCCTGACCCCTCCAACGGTTCTGGTCTGTATCACACTGGTACAGTATCTGACATCTTCACACTTTATGGTAGGGCTCTGGTTTCTTACTGATTTTTATTGCTGCAACCTCAGGCCTGTATGGACCTGGAAGAGGTGATGACCCCCTACAGGAATGTAAAGGGAGGGGTTGCCTACTCCTAACAATAATTTTAATATCTGGATCCCTCTATCACCACATCACCAGATACAGTTATATACGGCTATAAAAAATAACAGCATGTGGGGAAAAAACTAATTGTGTGACAATGGGTTTTGTAAAGTGGACAACTCTTTGAGTATGCAAATATTAACTATACTGGTAGCCTCAGTTTTTAAGTTACGAGAACCTATTACATCACATTACATCGCTGAGGGAAATGTAATAAGACTGTGTAAAGCATAACCTTTCAGCGCGGTGGCAGTTTCTCCGGTGTTGCTGAATTGCAAATGCTGCTTAAGCGTCTCATGGTGATATAAATAGGTGCCCCAATGATCATGTTTGCACTTAGCTCTTCTCTTGCCTAATTAACTGAGCCGTAAAGTAGGCATTATTCACAAACGAGACATATTCACAGGATACTTAATACACTTCATCAGCGTGGGAGCTGGCTGGTGCTGATTTTTTCTAGTAAACACTGCCCTATAAGAGCTCGTGCACTGCTGTCTTAATAAATACTCTCTGTCATGGTCAACTGCTTAACAGGGAAATCCCATTCTGAAGAGGCACAGAGGATAATTGTGTCAATTTCCCTCTGGCTCCAGCCGGGAGATTAAAGCGACCTTCCAGTTCAAGAAAAACAAAATCACGTTAACTGGGGACCTACACTTACATGGTGACCCCCTTTTCATCTTTTCAGTTGTCCAAACTCCTACTCTGCCATTCATGGTGGTCGCACCACTTCTCAGACCACCTGGTGCATATTGTGCCTTTGGTAGCCCAAGACACTTCCTGCTTGCCAAGCCATGTCCTCAAGACTAGAGATGAGCTAAGTTTAGAAAAATCTGATATGGCAGCTTCGCCGGATTTTGACAAAACATTTGATTCGTTATGAATTAATTTGCCGCAAATCGCTATGTTAAGACCCTATTCAGCCTATCAATCAATGGGACTGTTTTATAATGGCTACTGAGATAGAAGTGCACCCAATCTAAACGTTAATATTCTAGTTCAATATGGCCTTTTAGGTTTAAAAAAAAAAAAGTCGGGGCGTGGTCTGGCTGCCTAGGTGGATGGGTGCATAGAGCCTGAGCTCCCGTTTTAGCACTGAATTAAGCGACTATACAACGCCCAGTGTTACTCCAATCTGCCTAAAACCCGAGGGGACCCTCTCAGGAAATAACCGGGCGCAAGAAAAAGTCGGCCAAGCAGCCAAAACTCATAAAGTTTTACTTTTCCAGGGACGCGGGAGACATCCAAAAAGGCACTGGGGGTGAAGCGGTCTTTCCTCCTGAGTGCGCGATCACACCGGACCTCTCGCACAGCTCTCTAGCTTCAGCTCTGCGACACTCGCCAGCCGGAGCTGGGAGATCATTCCTCATCAGCCAGCAAGACAGAGGGGCCTCTGGGTCTGGAAGGGGCACACCGACCGGTGAGTCACAGCTCCCCCCCCCGCCCTACACCACTGGAGCTTCCTTCTGCTTCTCCCTCCTCCCCGCGGGACTCCTCACAACTCAATGTCCGCCATGCTGTTAATATTTTACCCTCATGCAGGGTCGCACAGAGTTCCCCTGCAGCCCCAGTAGAGGATGCGGAAACAACGCTACTAGCGCTACCGGTGTACAATACAGCCCTCACGGATACCGCCATGCGTGACATGCTGATCCTGCAGCGGCGATCCATGCTGCTGGACATAAAGTCCATTATCGCACCTTTGCGCTCTAACATAGATGAGCTGGGGGTCAGGACAGACCATTTGGAAAATACATTTGGGGACTTTGCATCCTCGCACAATACCCTAATTGACGCTCACACAGAGCAAGAGGCAGAGGTGGAAATTATTAAGGCCAAAATGGCCGACCTAGAAGGTAGAAGCAGATGCAACAATATCAAGTTGAGAGGGATTCCGGAATCAGTGTCTCCCAAAGAAATCCCTGACTATGTGCGGTCTCTTCTTAAAGCAGTTCTGCCAGATTGTCCTGACCGGGACTTGGAAATTGATCGGGCGCACGGCTTACCTCATTGAGGCATCTGGAGGACTCAGTGCCGCGGGATGTGCTAGCCAGATTTCATTTCTTCAGAGTTAAAGAACAGCTACTGTCCTCAGCGAGGAAAAATGGGGGACTCCCTGCACCCTTCCATAAGGTACTCTTATTTGCCGACTTATCCTCAGCCACACTGCGTATGCGGAGGGCCCTCTCCCTATAACGTCGGCCCTTAGAAGTGCCAATGTACCGTACCGCTGGGGTTTTCCAGTCCGCCTGCTGATACACCACAACGGAGCCTTCCACACGATTAAGACCCTGGAAGAGGGACTTGCACTCCTACAAGGTTGGAACATCCCCGTTTCCTCCACGGATGAAGCTCAACGCCACTCTCCAGCCAAAGTTCTCAAAGACTGGTCAAGAGTACGCTGAACCGAGTTTCACGGCAAGTATGCCTCGCCTTTAGGTGATTTACGTAGTACGGGTTCTGTCACCCTAACCTGCTTTATTACTAGGTTGCAGACAGGACATTTTCCCTACTGCTTGTATTGAGCCTCTTTTAGGCTTATTATGTTCTACTTTTGTTTAAGTTTGTTGTCTTACCTCCTGTGTTCTTGGGGGTTAAATTCTCTAGGTGCTCATACAATGCCTGTTTTCTCTTGTGCTGCCTATGTCCTTGTGATGCAGACGCCCTCGCTGGGAGACAATCTGTGTCTGGTATCTCTCTTATTACCTGCTAGTAATAGAATGCTGTTTATTTTAACCTATCATGATAATTACATTTGCTAGCATAAATGCCAATGGCTTAAACAGCCCAATGCGCAGAGCGTACCTGTGGAAAGAATCTTAGGTATTACAGTGTGATGTTCTAGGGGCACAGGAGACGCATCACGCTTCAGCGTGATGCTTTCAGGCTGAGGCATATACAGTTTCCACATATTTTTCAATCGGACTTTCACACCAAATCTAGGGGGGTCATGTTAGCTATTAAAAATACGGTAGCATTCTCCCATGTAGCTGACCACATAGATCCTCATGGACGGTTTGTTATACTGATATGCACTCTCAATAATGTTCTATTTACCATAGTGTCTCTATATGCTCCTAACCATGGCCAAATACACTTCTTTCACAAGTTAATGAAACTGGTCCATAAGAAAAGACAGGGAAAACTAGTGACCTGTGGTGATTTTAATCTGACATCAGATCAGTCTGTGAATACTTCCTCCTCCCCACTGCGGGCTGCCCCTTCCCTCGCTTTTACTTTCTGGAAGGAGGAGCTTTATGACGTTTGGCGTATCCATCATGCGTCTGCTAGAGATTATTCATTTCATTCTGGGGTTCACAATGTGTATTCCAGAATTGACATGTTTCTTGTGGAAAGAGCACTTCTCCCTTACGCTCAAGACTCCTCCCTAGAAACTATCAAATGTTACGACCATGCAGCTATTACCATGGAGGTTTCTGAATCTATTAATTCCCCTCAAGTATACCTGTGGCGGAGTAGCCCCTTTTTGCTCTCAGACCCTCAGTATGGATCCCGCATAGAAGCAGATCTCAAAGACTTTGTCAAATTTAATGATTCCTCTCACATAGATCCAGTGACCCTGTGGAACGCTCACAAGGCCTGTATCCGGGGGTCTTTTATACAGCAGGGTGCGATACGAAAAAAAGCGACTGGAGGCAAAGATATCAAACATCCTGTCCCAGTTACAACAGGAACAGGTAGAGGCGAAAAACAAAGCAAATCCTACTCATCTGTTAGCGGACGAGCTTAGACGCCTTAGGCAGGAGTTGAGAAGTTATATGTAGAGTTTAGCGAACACCTGGATGTTCGGGTTCGAAAAGTTCGGCCGAACTTCCCGGAAATGTTCGGGTTCGGGATCCGAACCCGACCCGAACTTCGTCCCGAACCTGAACCCCATTCAAGTCAATGGGGACCCGAACTTCTCGGCACTAAAAAGGCTGTAAAACAGCCCAGGAAAGGGCTAGAGGGCTGCAAACGGCAGCAACATGTAGGTAAATCCCCTGCAAACAAATGTGGATAGGGAAATGAATTAAAATAAAAATAAAATAAATTAAAATTAACCAATATCAATTGGAGAGAGGTCCCATAACAGAGATTCCGGCTTCATGTCAGCAGAGAATCAGTCTTCATGTCATAGCAGAGAATCAGGCTTCACGTCACCCACCACTGGAACAGTCCATTGTCCTATATTTAGGCCCCGGCACCCAGACAGAGGAGAGAGGTCCCATAACAGAGATTCCGGCTTCATGTCAGCAGAGAATCAGTCTTCATGTCATAGCAGAGAATCAGGCTTCACGTCACCCACCACTGGAACAGTCCATTGTCATATATTTAGGCCCCGGCACCCAGACAGAGGAGAGAGGTCCCATAACAGAGATTCAGGCTTCATGTCAGCAGAGAATCAGTCTTCATGTCATAGCAGAGAATCATGCTTCACGTCAGCCAAAACTGGAACAGTCCATTGTCAGATATTTAGGCCCCGGCACCCAGACAGAGGAGAGAGGTCCCATAACAGAGATTCAGGCTTCATGTCAGCAGAGAATCAGTCTTCATGTCATAGCAGAGAATCAGGCTTCACGTCAGCCAAAACTGGAACAGTCCATTGTCATATATTTAGGCCCCGGCACCCAGACAGAGGAGAGAGGTCCCATAGCAGAGATTCAGGCTTCATGTCATAGCAGAGAATCATGCTTCACGTCACCCAAAACTGGAACAGTCCATTGTCAGATATTTTGGCCCCGGCACCCAGACAGAGGAGAGAGGTCCCATAGCAGAGATTCAGGCTTCATGTCATAGCAGAGAATCATGCTTCACGTCACCCAAAACTGGAACAGTCCATTGTCAGATATTTTGGCCCCGGCACCCAGACAGAGGAGAGAGGTCCCATAGCAGAGATTCAGGCTTCATGTCATAGCAGAGAATCATGCTTCACATCACCCAACACTGGAACAGGCCACTGTCAGATATTTTTAGGCCCCGGCACCCAGACAGAGGAGAGGTTCATTCAACTTTGGGTTGCCTTGCAATATAATGGTAAAATGAAAATAAAAATAGGATTGAATGAGGAAGTGCCCTGGAGTACAATAATATATGGTTAAGGGGAGGTAGTTAATGTCTAATCTGCACAAGGGATGGACAGGTCCTGTAAGATCCATGCCTGGTTCATTTTTATGAACGTCAGCTTGTCCACATTGGCTGTAGACAGGCGGCTGCGTTTGTCTGTAATGACGCCCCCTGCCGTGCTGAATACACGTTCAGACAAAACGCTGGCCGCCAAGCAGGCCAGCACCTCCAAGGCATAAAAGGCTAGCTCTGGCCACGTGAGACAATTTGGAGACCCAGAAGTTGAATGGGGCCGAGCCATCAGTCCGTACGTGGAGGGGTGTGCACACGTACTGTTCCACCATGTTAGTGAAATGTTGCCTCCTGCTAACACGTTCCGTATCAGGTGGTGGTGCAGTTAGCTGTGGCGTGTTGACAAAACTTTTCCACATCTCTGCCATGCTAACCCTACCCTCAGAGGAGCTGGCCGTGACACAGCTGCGTTGGCGACCTCTTGCTCCTCCTCTGCCTTCGCCTTGGGCTTCCACTTGTTCCCCTGTGACATTTGGGAATGCTCTCAGTAGCGCGTCTACCAATGTGCGCTTCTACTCGCACATCTTCCTATCACGCTCCAGTGCAGGAAGTAAGGTGGGCACATTGTCTTTGTACCGGGGATCCAGCAGGGTGGCAACCCAGTAGTCCGCACACGTTAAAATGTGGGCAACTCTGCTGTCGTTGCGCAGCCACTCTAGCATGTAGTCGCTCATGTGTGCCAGGCTGCCCAGAGGTAAGGACAAGCTGTCCTCTGTGGGAGGCGTATCGTCATCGTCCTGCGTTTCCCCCCAGCCACGCGCCAGTGATGGGCCCGAGCTCTGTTGGGTGCCACCCCGCTGTGAACATGCTTCATCCTCATCCTCCTCCACCTCCTCCTCATCCTCGTCCTCCTCATCCTCCAGTAGTGGGCCCTGGCTGGCCACATTTGTACCTGGCCTCTGCTGTTGCAAAAAACCTCCCTCTGAGCCACTTCTAAAAGACTGGCCTGAAAGTGTTAGAAATGACCCCTCTTCCTCCTCCTCCTCCTCGTCCTGGACCACCTCCTCTTCCATCATCACCCTAAGTGTTTTCTCAAGGAGACATAGAAGTGGTATTGTAACGCTAATAACGGCGTCATCGCCACTGGCCATGTTGGTGGCGTACTCGAAACAGCGCAACAGGGCACACAGGTCTCGCATGGAGGCCCAGTCATTGGTGGTGAAGTGGTGCTGTTCCGCAGTGCGACTGACCCGTGCGTGCTGCAGCTGAAACTCCACTATGGCCTGCTGCTGCTCGCACAGTCTGTCCAGCATGTGCAAGGTGGAGTTCCACCTGGTGGGCACGTCGCATATGAGGCGGTGAGCGGGAAGGCCGAAGTTACGCTGTAGCGCAGACAGGCGAGCAGCGGCAGGATGTGAACACCGGAAGCGCGAACAGACGGCCCGCACTTTATGCAGCAGCTCTGACATGTCGGGGTAGTTGTGAATGAACTTCTGCACCACCAAATTCAGCACATGCGCCAGGCAAGGGATGTGCGTCAAACCGGCTAGTCCCAGAGCTGCAAAGAGATTTCGCCCATTATCGCACACCACCAGGCCGGGCTTGAGGCTCACCGGCAGCAACCACTCGTCGGTCTGTTGTTCTATACCCCCCCACAACTCCTGTGCGGTGTGGGGCCTGTCCCCCAAACATATGAGTTTCAGAACGACCTGCTGACGTTTACCCCGGGCTGTGCTGAAGTTGGTGGTGAAGGTGTGTGGCTGACTGGATGAGCAGGTGGAAAAAGAGGAGGAGGAAGCCGAGTAGGAGGAGGAGGCAACAGGAGGCAAAGAATGTTTTCCTGCGATCCTTGGCGGTGGAAGGACGTGCGCCAAACAGCTCTTCGCCTGGGGCCTAGCCGCCACTACATTTACCCAGTGTGCAGTTAGGGAGATATAGCGTCCCTGGCCGTGCTTACTGGTCCACGTATCTGTGGGTAGGTGGACCTTGCCACAGATGGCTTTGCGCAGTGCACACTTGATTTTATCGGACACTTGTATGTGCAGGGAAGGCACGGCTCTCTTGGAGAAGTAGTGGCGGCTGGGAACAACATACTGTGGGACAGCAAGCAACATGAGCTGTTTGAAGCTGTCTGTGTCCACCAGCCTGAATGACAGCATTTCATAGGCCAGTAGTTTAGAAATGCTGGCATTCAGGGCCAGGGATCAAGGGTGGCTAGGTGGGAATTTACGCTTTCTCTCAAATGTTTGTGAGATGGAGAGCTGAACGCTGCCGTGTGACATGGTTGAGATGCTTGGTGACGGAGGTGGTGGTGTTGGTGGTACATCCTCTGTTTGCTGGGCGGCAGGTGCCAACGTTCCTCCAGAGGCGGAGGAAGAGGCCGAGGCGGCAGCAGCAGAAGAGGTAGCAGGGGGAGCCTGAGTGACTTCCTTGTTTTTAAGGTGTTTACTCCACTGCAGTTCATGCTTTGCATGCAGGTGCCTGGTCATGCAGGTTGTGCTAAGGTTCAGAACATTAATGCCTCGCTTCAGGCTCTGATGGCACAGGGTGCAAACCACTCGGGTCTTGTTGTCAGCACATTGTTTGAAGAACTGCCACGCCAGGGAACTCCTTGAAGCTGCCTTTGGGGTGCTCGGTCCCAGATGGCGGTGGCCAATAGCAGACGGAGTCTCTTGGCAGCAGGTGTTCTGATTTTGCCCACTGCTCCCTCTTTTGCTACGCTGTTGGCTCGGTCTCACCACTGCCTCTTCCTCCGAATTCTGAAAGTCAGTGGCACGACCTTCATTCCATGTGGGGTCTAGGACCTCATCGCCCCCTGCATCGTCTTCCACCCAGTCTTCCTCCCTGATCTCCTGTTCAGTCTGCACACTGCAGAAAGACGCAGCAGTTGGCACCTGTGTTTCGTCATCATCAGAGACGTGCTGAGGTGGTATTCCCATGTCCTCATCATTAGGAAACATAAGTGGTTGTGCGTTAGTGCATTCTATCTCTTCCACCCCTGGGGAAGGGCTAGGTGGATGCCCTTGGGAAACCATGCCAGCAGAGTCTTCAAACAGCATAAGAGACTGCTGCATAACTTGAGGCTCAGACAGTTTCCCTGATATGCATGGGGGTGATGTGACAGACTGATGGGCTTGGTTTTCATGCGCCATCTGTGCGCTTTCTGCAGAAGACTGGGTGGGAGATAATGTGAACGTGCTGGATCCACTGTCGGCCACCCAATTGACTAATGCCTGTACCTGCTCAGGCCTTACCATCCTTAGAACGGCATTGGGCCCCACCAAATATCGCTGTAAATTCTGGTGGCTACTGGGACCTGAGGTAGTTGGTTCACTAGGACGTGTGGCTGTGGCAGAACGGCCACGTCCTCTCCCAGCATTAGAGGGTCCACTAACACCACCACGACCATGTCCGCGTTCCTTACTAGATGTTTTCCTCATTGTTACCGTGCACCACAATAAGAAAAAAATTATTTGGCCCAATGTATTGAATTCAAATTCAGGCCTTTTTTTTACAGGCACCTAACACTATCTGGCTATCTATTTAGGTACCGTATTACACTAATACAGGCACAGCAGTAACGACAGATTTAGCTGAAGATAAATTGTAGGCCTAGTATTTAGGCCCTGGATGACAGGTTTACGTTTACGGACAGAATTAGACTTGGAAATGCACGGTAGCGTGTGAAGTTATTGAGGATGACCCTATCCGCACCTTCAATCTAATATACCCTTTTATGGATATATTTAAAGTTTGCCTGATACAGCAGAAACCACTGATTTAGGGAATTGCTAAGTTGGGTATTGTATTTCAACCCAGAAGAAAAACTGTGCTTTGGCGGACACTAAATGAATTGACCAGCCTCAGCAATAAACACAGATTTAGCTGAATATAAATTTTAGGCCTATTATTTAGGCGCTGGATGACAGGTATACGTTTACGGACAGATTTAGACTTGGAAATGCACGGTAGCGTGTGAAGTTATTGAGAATGACCCTATCCGCACCTTCAATCTTATATACCCTTTTATGGATAGATTTAAAGTAGGCCTGATACAGCAGAAACCACTGATTTAGGGAATTGCTAAGTTGGGAATTGTATTTCAACCCAGAACAAAAACTGTGCTTTGGCGGACACTAAATGAATTGACCAGCCTTAGCAATAAACACAGATTTAGCTGAATATAAATTTTAGGCCTATTATTTAAGCGCTGGGTGACAGGTATACGTTTACGGACAGAATTAAACTTGGAAATGCACGGTAGCGTGTGAAGTTATTGAGGATGACACTCTGCACACCTTCAATCTAATATACCCTTTTATGGATCGATTTAAACTTGGCCTGATACAGCAGAAATCACTGATTTAGGGAATTGCTAAGTTGGGAATTGTATTTCAACCCAGAACAAAAACTGTGCTTTGGCGGACACTAAATGAATTGACAAGCCTCAGCAATAAACACAGATTAAGCTGAATATAAATTTTAGGCCTATTATTTAGGCGCTGGATGACAGGTATACGTTTACAGACAGAATTAGACTTGGAAATGCACGGTAGCGTGTGAAGTTATTGAGAATTACCCTATCCGCACCTTCAATCTAATATACCCTTTTATGGATCGATTTAAACTTGGCCTGATACAGCAGAAACCACTGATTTAGGGAATTGCTAAGTTGGGAATTGTATTTCAACCCAGAACAAAAACTGTGCTTTGGCGGACACTAAATGAATTGACTAGCCTCAGCAATAAACACAGATTTAGCTGAATATAAATTTTAGGCCTATTATTTAGGCGCTGGGTGACAGGTATACGTTTACGGACAGAATTAGACTTGGAAATGCACGGTAGCGTGTGAAGTTATTGAGAATTACCCTATCCGCACCTTCAATCTAATATACCCTTTTATGGATCGATTTAAACTTGGCCTGATACAGCAGAAACCACTGATTTAGGGAATTGCTAAGTTGGGAATTGTATTTCAACCCAGAACAAAAACTGTGCTTTGGCGGACACTAAATGAATTGACTAGCCTCAGCAATAAACACAGATTTAGCTGAATATAAATTTTAGGCCTATTATTTAGGAGCTGGATGACAGGTATACGTTTACGGACAGAATTAGACTTGGAAATGCACGGTAGCGTGTGAAGTTATTGAGAATGACCCTATCCGCACCTTCAATCTAATATACCCTTTTATGGATAGATTTAAAGTAGGCCTGAAATAGCAGAAACCACTGATTTAGGGAATTGCTAAGTTGGGAATTGTATTTCAACCCAGAACAAAAACTGTGCTTTGGCGGACACTAAATGAATTGACCAGCCTCAGCAATAAACACAGATTTAGCTGAATATAAATTTTAGGCCTATTATTTAGGCGCTGGGTGACAGGTATACGTTTACGGACAGAATTAAACTTGGAAATGCACGGTAGCATGTGAAGTTATTGAGGATGACACTATCCGCACCTTCAATCTAATATACCCTTTTATGGATCGATTTAAACTTGGCCTGATACAGCAGAAACCACTGATTTAAGGAATTGCTAAGTTGGGATTTGTATTTCAACCCAGAACAAAAACTGTGCTTTGGCGGACATTAAATGAATTGACCAGCCACAGCAATAACCACAGATTTAGCTGAATATAAATTTTAGGCCTATTATTTAGGCGCTGGGTGACAGGTATACGTTTACGGACAGAATTAAACTTGGAAATGCACGGTAGCGTGTGAAGTTATTGAGGATGACACTATCCGCAGATTAAATCTAATATACCCTTTTATGGATCGATTTAAACTTGGCCTGATACAGCAGAAACCACTGATTTAGGGAATTTCTAACTTGGGAATTGTATTTCAACCCAGAACAAAAATATATCCTTTGCCAGACAGCAGACAGTATTACAATTGGCTGGCCACAGCTGAAACACCAGATTTAGGGTACTGATATTTTGGCAATTGTATTTCACCCCTCAATAAAATAGCAAGCACAGCCAAGCCCCTGATGTAGGATATAGCAAAAAAATAACCACACTATTGATGGTTAAATGGACTTGGTGGCAGCTTGTGCTGGCGCACCACAAGACACAAAATGGCCGCCGAACACCCAAGAAAAAAGTGACATAAAAACGCTCTGGGCAGCCTAAAAACAATGAGCAATTAAATAGCAGCAGTTCAATGATCCACAGCTGTAGATCGATCACTGAATTAAGTGTTTTTGCTGAGTTAATCACTGTCTAATCTCGCCCTAACAGCAGCTGCAACCTCTGCCTACACTGATCAGAGCAGAGTGACGTGCGGCGCTACGTGACTCCAGCTTAAATAGAGGCTGGGTCACATGCTGCACTGGCCAATCACAGCCATGCCAATAGTAGGCATGGCTGTGATGGCCTCTTGGGGCAAGTAGTATGACGCTTGTTGATTGGCTGCTTTGCAGGCTTTCAAAAAGCGCCAAGAAAGCGACGAACACCGAACCCGAACCCGGACTTTTACGAAAATGTTCGGGTTCGGGTCTGTGTCACGGACACCCCAAAATTCGGTATGAACCCGAACTATACAGTTTGGGTTCGCTCATCCCTAGTTATATGCTTTCCTCCTACGAGAAAATGCTTCGCAAAACAAAAGCGACCTATTATTCACAGGACACCAAGGCGGGTAAACTTTTGGCATCTAGATTTAAGGCTCGTCATACGAAAAGCAGAATACCTCACATTATCCATCCCTATTCTCATGAGAAGGTTTACTCCCCCATAGACATTGCTAATGTATCACGGTCGGCGTGGCTATCACATACGTGACACAGAGGGAGGGAACGAGGAAGGCCCTGCCCAAGTGAGAGGGAAGATGGTGACCCCTGACTCACCTGGCGGCTGGCACCTGGCTGCCCTGACGTCCCTAGACGGGTTCCTCACCCGTACGCCGATCACGTGCCTAAAGCCCTGGCTTTCCCTGAGCTGAGCCCTAGGTAGTGAACAGGGCGATGGGAACACTAGTCCGCACCACTAACTCTAAGGGAAAACACCAAGGGGAGGACAGACAACACAGACTCAACATATATTCCCAGGTGGGCGACAACAGGAGACAACAATAAGCCAAACAGGGATCCGGAGGGTAGCACACAGGAACAACAACCAGGATTAACCACTCCAGTGGGTCAGTATAGATGTCCAGGCAGGAAGCTCTATAACTGGCAACTAGAGAAGTGTGAGGGGAGAATATAAGGAGGTAGGGAGTGGCAGACACGAAACAGCTGAGGAGGAGAAGCTACGGATCCCTGAGAGAGACAAAAAGGATAGCAAGGCAAACACAGAAAACAATAACTAAGAAACACCATGGTCTTTAGATATAGAGCGCGCAGCCACCCGCTGCGACTTCCTGACCCCGGGTATAACGGAGTCAGACGTGGCTCTTGATACCCTCGTGACATAATGGCTTTCAATCATACTATGCTGATCTTTATAATTTACAGAATTCCCATCCTGCCCCAGAGGAGCTAGTCTTTATCTCAACTCCCTACATTTACCCACACTAACTAGTTCCCAGCTTCAGGACCTTAACTCCCCCATTACTACCGAGGAGGTGGAGGCTGTGATTGCGTCTCTTCCTAGAGAAAAAGCCCCTGGCCCTGATGGCTTTGCCAGCCAATATTATAAACATTATAAGCAGAGTATTAGCCCCTATCTAAGAGACTTCTATCAAGCTGCCATGTCCCAGGGTTCCTTGCCGGCTGAAAATCTACAAGCCCTTATTATCACCCTCCCTAAACCTGGCAAATCACCTGATAAACCTCAGAATTTTAGGCCCATTTCCCTCCTAAATCAGGATGTCAAAATATATGTGAAGTTATTGGCCACCCGTTCAGCTAAAATTCTCCCTTCCATTATTCATGTGAACCAGGCCGGCTTCGTCCCGACCTGTCAGACCTACTATAATACGAGATGCCTGCTAGGTATTTTCCATCATGTTCACAGGAGTGGGATTCCCGCGTTGGCCCTGGCCTTGGATGCGGAGAAGGCGTTCGATAGACTTTATTGGTCGTTCGCCTTTTCTGTGCTTCAGCGGTTGGGATTCAGTGGCCCTATACTCACCACCATTAGAGCACATTATAGTAACCCTATAGCTAGAACGTTTGTAAATGGATCCCTGTCGGATGTTTTCGCGCTCACGAATAGCACTAGACAGGGTTGTCCCCTATCTCCCCTTATTTTTATAATAGCCATGGAACCGTTGGCCCGGGCGATTAGACAAGACACTAATATATCAGGGGTTACCGTGGGTGGTCGCTCCCATGTCATCTCCTTATATGGGGATGACGTATATCTAACCCTCACAAACCCAGAAGGGTCTCTGTCGGCAGTTATTGCCCAAATCTCCCATTATGGTGACCTTTTGTACTACCACTTTAACTCCTCGAAAACGCAAGCTCTACCTATTAACTTACCAGAAGCCTTGGTGTTGACCCTTCGTAATACCTGGTTTTTCGATTGGCAGCACCACAGCATTAAATACTTAGGCTTTAACATGTCTCATACCCCAGCCCAATTGTACGCGCTAAACTACGACTCTCTCCTATTTTCCACAGAAAAGGAACTTATAGACTTTGCTAAATATGACGACTCGTGGATGGGTATGATTGCTACATTTAAAATTTTTATCCTTCCTAAGTTTTTATATATGTATCGCACCTTGCCTATAATCCTCCCAGAGAGGTTCTTTTCTCGAGCACAAGCTTTACTCTCTAAATATATTTGGGAAGGGAAACGACCCAGGATTGCTCGTGTCATCATAACCAGGGAACGACGTACGGGAGGCTTAGCGTTACCGGATCTGAAATTGTACTATATATCTTCTTTGGTCTCCATGCTGAAGGGTTGGGCTCAGTTGTCTTTGGACCTACCTTGGGTTTATCTGGAAGCCTCAAAAGCCGCCCCGTACTTCTTGTGGGAGCTGTTGTACTTACCGTTTTGGAAGATTCCTACTCCTAAAGGTCTGGGCCGATAGTGTTGGCATCTCTGAGGGCATGGTCTACGTACCATGCGATGGCAGATGCTGAGGACCCCCCGCTTGCCTCTCTTCCCTTCTTTCTGCTCCGGTCTCTGCTCCCTCACTCTGATCTGTCACTATGGGTCTCGGCCAATATACATACTGTGGGGGACCTATTAGACCAAGGGGTATTACAACCATTCCAACTGATATGTGAAAAATTTTCTATCCCGAGCAGGAAATTCTTTAGATATCTCCAGATCCGCCATTTGTTACAGGACCTGCAACCTTCGGGTGTAAAACTAGACAATCTAGCCAAACTATATATTTCGGGCAACATGAAGCGTCTGAAGCCCCTGTACAATTCCATCCTTCAGCCGACACACCTTAAACGCTCTCATCCTATGACCGCTTGGGAGAGGGACCTGAACATGACTTTTTATGAAGCGGACTGGCTACAGGCCCTCAGAATGATTCATAAACACTTGAAATGCACTTGCCACATAGATTCAGCTGTAAAAATGGTTCTTAGATGGTATTACACACCGGACAGATTGGCTCTTATGTATGTTTCTGTCTCTAACCTATGCTGGAGAGGTTGCGGTGGTAGAGGCACCTTGTTCCACATCTTGTGGCAATGCCCTAGCATCCAAGGATATTGGTCCGCTTGTTGCTACTGCTACGGAAATGGAAGACCCCTAACATTCCAGACCTCTTTTACTTAGTAACTTCACTTAAAACTACTTACTCTTATGAGAAGGTTATTTCTATGGGCAGAGGGGGATATGGTAGATTTCAGCTAAACTGGAACCCTTGGTCGACCTCCCCGTATTGTTCCCCGCCTTAGAGCCTCCACAGACCTTTTCTCGATCTCAGCCAATTCTCCAAAAGTACACAGGTTTAGTAGCGTCGGCTTTAGCCATTGGTTTCCTCAGACCTACAACTTTCCTCTGCGCAACTAATATTCTTCCTTTACATGCACCACATGTTAATTATACTCTTAGAGGGTTCTCCGTCTAGGAGCACCACTTTGGTTACTGTTACCAAGTTATTATGTAATTTTCTTGTACCTACGTGCATCGGGTATGCCCAATATATCCTTGTAATTGTAAAAATTGCAATAAAAACTATTGAAACGAAAAAAAAAAAAAAAGGCACTCACCTCATCCACTCGTTCAACGCAGATCCTTTGGCAGGTCTTTTCAACTCAAGAGAGGAGCGGATGAGGTATTATTTTTCTGTTCTTTCTAAGACAACTCTAGTCTAGGCTAAGAGTCTCAGATTTTATTGTATCAGAATGAGGGCTTAGTTCATATACAATACTTGCATATATTTTGTTAGTGTATTATTATTTGTTTTCTGTGATTTTTTTCATAAATGTAGCCATGGACATCCACATGTTTATTTATCATATCATGCAGGATCTTTCTTTCAGTGATTTTTTTTTTTAAGACAACTCTAGCCGCCATTTTGTAAAAATCATTAGTTACCACAAAGTGAAAGGAAATTCGACTTCACAGTGAATCAAATTTTTTCCTAAACTTTAGATCAAATTCCGCTTCGGATTCTTCCATTCACACCACACTATTCAAGAACAATGCTGGGGGCAAGGGCAGGGTGCAGCCGAAAGTGTCTTGTGCTATCAAATGTAAAGAATACAACAGATAGTCTGAGAAATGGTGGGGCCATATTAGATGCCAGGAGCCCGGGAATTGGTGGATCTGCAGGTAAAAAGATGAACAGGATGTCACCAGGTATTCTGTTCCTTACCCCTTGATTTTTTTTATTTTCTTAAACCAGAGGGTCGCTTCAAGTCTTATAATAGCTAGTAGCAACTAGACAGAACCTTATATGTAAGGCAATATAGGGGGGAGATAAAGCTGATAATTCAGGTGCTCCATTGCTTAATAAACCATAAAAAGACAGAAGGCCACAAAATCCAGGTATACTACCTTGCATGTTTTCTTACTTCTTATGTACATCAATTTGGAAAGCAAGACTAGTTTCACATCTGTGCTTACCTGATGAGGCAGACTGTTTCAGCAGAGGAACAGCCTGTAAGAGTGTACTATATCTGGCATAATCAGATACTGCAGTTTACTACTGGACACCATTGACCATAAGGAGATCCTGTGGATTTCACATCTGCAGGTAAACGCAGATGTGAAACTAGTCTTAAAAAGAAATAGTGTAGAGTGTCATGGTCGATTAGGTAAAATCTTCAAAAAAATTCAGTTCAATTGCCCTGCAAATTTATATATAACAGTCTATGGTCTCCTAGGGCACATACAGTGCCTTGCAAAAGTATTCATCTAGTTGACTTTTTTGTGTTTTGTTACATTACAGCCTTAAATTCAATGTTTTGTTAATTTGAATTTCATGTGATGGGTCAGAACACAATTGTCTAAGTTGGTGAAGTGAAATGAGAAAAATATATAAATAAAACTATTGTTTAGAAATAGAAAACAGAAAATTGTCATGTGCGTATGTATTCACCCCCTTTGTTAGGAAGCCCATAAAAAGCTCTGGTGCAAGGAATTACCTTCAGAAGTCACATAATTAGTGAAATGACGTCCACCTGTGTGCAATCTAAGTGTCACATGATCTGTCATTACATATACACACCTTTTGAAAGGCCCCAGAGGCTGCAAGACCTAAGCAAGAGGGATCACTAACAAAACACTGCCATGAAGACCAAGGAACTCTCCAAACAAGTAAGGGACAATGTTGTTGAGAAGTACAAGTGTCACAGCTGTTTGTGAGCAACAAGAGCATACACAGTAAAAGAGCTACTGACCGGACCCAAACTAGGGAGGATAAAGGGTGACCCCTGTCAGACCCTCAAAGCTCTCCCTATGCTGCTAAGCACATGCCCGGATCCAAATGGTGGAACGAGGCATGCCCACGTACCTAAGACTGATGACCACTGAAACCCCTACAATAGTGGAAGGGGCACGGCCACCGGTGCCCTGCTCAGTATATGGAGGGAACCGTGGCCACCTCAGATCCAGTCAGAAAATAACCAGGTACACAACAATGTCTGCACACTTAGCTGAAGGGGCTGCAGCCGCAGAGAAGACGGATCCAAGGACAGCTGGCAATATCCGGAGTGCTTGATGCAGCAGAACACAGGTCCAGTGAACTGATAGCTTACAAGAGAAGATACTCAAGCAAGAGCAACAACTGAAATGAGAAATATAATCCACGCCCTACAATAGGAGGAGGGGTGATTTAAAGGCAGGGAAATCAAACGCAGGAAGAACAGCTGGGAGTAAAGACCTCATCACAGGGGCGTAGAAACAGAGCAGTGAGAACTCCTCCAAGCTCTAGTAGTGACATCATCACAGGGGTGGAGAAACAGAGCTGTGAGAACGTCTCAAAGCTCTGGTAGTGACAACAAGTCAGGGTTAGGTTATGAAAAATATCCAAATCTTTGATGATTCCCAGGAGCACCATCAAATCTATCATAACCAAATGGAAAGAACATGGCACAACAGCAAACCTGCCAAGAGACGGCCGGCCACCAAAACTCACGGGGCAAGGAGGGCATTAATCAGAGAGGCAGCACAGAGACCTAAGGTAACCCTGGAGGAGCTGCAGAGTTCCACAGCAGTGACTGGAGTATCTGTACATAGGATGACAATAAGCCGTACGCTCCATAGAGTTGGGCTTTATGGCAGAGTGGCCAGAAGAAAGCCATTACTTTCAGAAAAAACAAAAAGACACGTTGTGAGTTTGCGAAAAAAGGCATGTGGGAGACTCCCAAAATGTATGGAAGAAGGTGCTCTGATCTAATGAGACTAAAATTTAACATATTGGCTATCAAAGAAAACTCCATGTCTGGCGCAATCCCAACACATCACATCACCCAAGGAACACCATCCCCACAGTGAAACATGGTGATGGCAGCATCATGCTGGGGGGATGTTTTTCAGCAGCCGGGACTGGGAAACTGGTCAGAGTTAAGGGCAAGATGGATGGTGCTAAATACAGGGATATTCTTGAGCAAAACCTGTGCCACTTTGTGCGTGATATGAGGCTAGGACGGAGGTTCACCTTCCAGCAGGACAATGACCCCAAACACACGGCTAAAGCAACACTTGACTGGTTTAAGGGGAATCATGTAAATGTGTTGGAATGGCCTAGTCAAAGCCCAGGTCTCAATCTATTAGAAAATCTGTGGTCAGACTAAAAGATTGCTGTTCACAAGCGCAAACCATCCAACTTGAAGGAGCTGAATCAGTTTTGCAAGGAGGAATGGGAAAAAATATCATTGGTAAGATGTGGCAAGCTCATAGAGACTTATCCAAAGCGACTTGGAGCTGTTATTGCCGCAAAAGGTGGCTCTATCAAAGTATTGATTTTTGGGGGGTGAATAGTTATGCACATTGATTTTTTATGTTATTTTGTCCTATTTGTTGTTTGCTTCACAATAAAAAAATAAATAAAATCTTCAAAGTTGTGGGCATGTTCTGTAAATTAAATGATGCAAATCCTCAAACAATCCATGTTAATTCCAGGTTGTGAAGCACCAAAACACGAAAAAAGTCAAGGGGGGTGAATACTTTTGCAAGGCACTGTATTTCATTCTAAAAGACTCAAAAAAAATATAAAGTCCTAGAAAACAAGAAAAATATATTTCTTTTTAAATAAGACTTACTGTATAATCCAAAAGAACGAGTACTCTGTGCCCCAATAAAAATTGCCTATTTAGCTGAGTGGCCTTGGGGGTACTCTTGTGGGTGCTCTTTCTCATTACGGAGACCAATTATGCATGAGGACATACTGTAACTGCAAATATATATCATATTTGCTGACACCAGTTAGGCATAGTGTTGTTTTCTTTTTGTGGAAGGCAAAATAATTCAAATTAGCTTTTCTTCCAAAAAAGAAAAGAACACTATGCCTATCTGATGCCAGCAGATGTAAGATACTAAAATCTGCCTGTACATTTCCCAGGATGGCTGGACTACAATAATCTTCGTTCATACTTGGTCTCCATAATGACAAAGAGCACCCAGGAGTACCCCCAAGTCCACTCAGCTGAATAGGGCAATTTTCTCTTGAGATGCACAGTACTCTTGTCCTTTTTAGAGAGAGAACTGGATTGTACAGTAGATCTCATTAAAGAAAACTTAATAGCTGGACACCCAGTAATATTTTCCTTTTGTGAGAATAACTGAATTGAAGGTTTTATTTCTAATCTAGTATTGTCTATGGTGTGCTTGGCTTTTAGGACTTTAGGCTTTTTTTTTCTATGAGTCTCTTCAGAAAAAAATTGTTTCAGGGGCTTAGAAGCTGTTATATACAAATTTTCAGAGCAATTGGAGTATACTTGATTTGGATCTGAAAGTCGGAATACATTTTTTTGTAAACTCACTGAAATGTGCGCATTTCTAACACATACTCTTCAACCATAGTACTGCAGACAGTAATAAGCCAGGTGGCAGAATCAGAAAAGTAGCAGAGGCAGGTAGCCAGAGGAAACCGGTCTCAAGTGTTTGTGTGGCACCATGGATGATGTAGTCTGATGCATCAGGAATAGGTGGGTGGAAATCCTGGCTGATCCACGCCTGATTAACCCCTTAGGGACGCATGACGTACCGGTACGGCATGTTTCCCGAGTCCTTAAAGGGTTTCTGTCACCCCGCAAAACTCATTATTTTTTTTTTGGATAGTTAGATTCTTCATAGTGCGATATAGGAGAATATAATGCTCTTACTTACTTTCATGCGGCCGATTCTTTATAAAACGAACTTTTATAATATGTAAATGAGGGCTCTACCAGCAAGTAGGGCGTCTACTTGCTGGTAGCTGCTGCAGAAATCCGCCCCCTCGCCGTGTTGATTGACAGGGCCAGCCGTGATCTCCTCCTCCGGCTGGGCCTGTCAGTAATTCAAAAATCGCGCGCCTCGCGTCATTCGGCGCAGGCGCTCTGAGATGAGGAGGCTCGTATCCTCAGCACTCCCTCAGCGCGCCTGCGCCGATGACATCACCGAAAGAGAAGACGTCATCGGCGCAGGCGCACTGAGGGAGTGCTGAGGAGACGAGCCTCCTCATCTCAGAGCGCCTGCGCCGAATGACGCGAGGCGCGCGATTTTTGAATTACTGACAGGGCCGGCCGGAGGAGGAGATCACGGCTGGCCCTGTCAATCAACACGGCGAGGGGGCGGATTTCTGCAGCAGCTACCAGCAAGTAGACGCCCTACTTGCTGGTAGAGCCCTCATTTACATATTATAAAAGTTCGTTTTATAAAGAATCGGCCGCATGAAAGTAAGTAAGAGCATTATATTCTCCTATATCGCACTATGAGGAATCTAACTATCCAAAAAAAAAAATATGAGTTTTGCGGGGTGACAGAAACCCTTTAAGGACCCATGACGTACCGGTACGTCATGGGTTGCGGCGCGGCAGGGGTTAATCGGAACAGGATGCTCGCTGAAATTATTCAGCGGGCATCCTGTCACACCGCCGGGGGGGTCATGTGACCCCCCCATATCGGCGATTGCCGCAAACCGCAGGTCAATTCAGACCTGCGGTTTGCAGCGCTTTCTGCAGTTTCTGATCCGGGGATCAGAAACTTTAAAATGCCCAAAATGTAGATTTTTTCACCCCCCATTATACCACTCTGGTATAAACGGCTGACATCTGTGCTGTGATGTCAGCCGTTTAACCCTTTCCATACCGCGGTCCGTACGGACCGCTGTATGGAAAAGGTTAACAGTCAGGGAGCTCCCTCCCTCTCCCATCGGGGGGCTGCTGTGCCTTTGCAGCCCCCAGACAGGATGGGGTCACAGAGGGAGGGAGCCCCCCTTCTTACCCTTCCCCGTCTGCTCAGTCGTGGCAGACGGGGAAGGTTCCCATGGCAACAGGACGCCTTCTCAGGCATCCTGCTGTCCATAGTGCTGAACATATCTGTGCTAAAGGCATAGATCTGTTCAGACAAAGTGTAAGTAAAATACAGTACAATACACTATATAGTGTACTGTACTGTAATATACAGACATCAGACCCACTGGATCTTCAAGAACCAAGTGGGTCTGGGTCAAAAAAAAGTTAAAAAAAGTGAAAAACGTTAAGATAAAAAAAACACATTTATCACTGAATAAAAATTAAAAAAATAAAATACACTACACATATTAGGTATTGCCGTGTCCGTAACGACCTGATCTATAAAACGGTCATGTTACTTTCCCCGCACTATGAATGCCATAAAAATAAAAAAATAAAAACTATGAGAAAATTGAAATGTTGCCCACCTTACTTCCCAAAAAAGGTAATAAAAGTGATGAAAAAAAGTCGCATGTACCCTAAAATAGTACCAATCAAACCGTCATCTCATACCGCAAAAATCATACCCTACCCAAGATAATCGCCCAAAAACTGAAAAAACTATGGCTCTTAGACTATGGAAACACTAAAACATTATTTATTAATCTTTCAAAAATGAAATCATTGTGTAAAACTTACATGAATAAAAAAATTGTATACATATTAGGTATCGCCGCATCCGTGACAACCTGCTCTATAAAAATACCACATGATCTAACCTGTCAGATGAATGTTGTAAATAACAAAGCAAAAAAACTGTGCCAAAAAAGCTATTTCTTGTTACCTTGCCTCACAAAAAGTGTAATATAGAGCAACCAAAAATCATATGTACCCTAAACTAGTACCAACAAAACTACCACCCTATCCCGTAATTTCTAAAATGGGGTCACTTTTTTGGTTTCTACTCTAGGGGTGCATCAGGGGGGCTTCAAATGGGACATGGTGTCAAAAAAAACAGTCCAGCAAAATCTGCCTTCCAAAAACCGTATGGCATTCCTTTCCTTCTGCGCCCTGCCGTGTGCCCGTACAGCTAGTTTACGACCACATATGGTGTGTTTCTGTAAACTACAGAATCAGGGTTATAAATAATGAGTTTTGTTTGGCTGTTAACCCTTGCTTTGCAACTGGAAAAAAAATATTAAAATGGAAAATCTGCCAAAAAAGTGAAATTTGGAAATTGTATTTCTATTTTCCATTAAATCTTGTGCAACACCTAAATGGTTAACAAAGTTAGTAAAATCAGTTTTGAATACCTTGAGGGGTGTAGTTTCTTAGATGGGGTCACTTTTATGGAGTTTCTACTCTAGGGGTGCATCAGGGGGGCTTCGAATGGGACATGGTGTCAAAAAAAACAGTCCAGCAAAATCTGCCTTCCAAAAACCATACGGCGCACTTTTCCCTCTATGCCCTACTGTGTGCCCGTACAGTAGTTTACGGCCACATATGGGGTGTTTCTGCAAACTACAGAATCAGGGCAATAAATATAGAATTTTGTTTGGCTGTTAACCCTTGCTTTGTTACTGGAAAAAATGGATTAAAATGGAAAATTTGCCAAAAATTGCCATTTGCCATTAACTCTTGTGGAACACCTAAAGGGTTAACAACGTTTTTAAAATCAGTTTTGAATACCTTGAGGGGTGTAGTTTCTAGAATGGGGTCAATGGGTGGTTTCTATTATGTAAGCCTCACAAAGTGACTTCAGACCTGAACTGGTCCCTAAAAAGTTGATTTTTTAAAATTTCTGAAAAATTTCAAGATTTGCTTCTAAACTTCTAAGCCTTGTAACATCCTTCAAAAAGAAAATATCATTCCCAAATTGATCCAAACATGAAGTAGACATATATGGAATGTAAAGTAATAACTATTTTTGTAGGTATTACTATGTATTATAGAAGTAGAGAAATTGAAACTTGGAAATTTGCAATTTTTTTTGAAATTTTGGTAAATGTGGTATTTGTTTTATAAATAAAAATGTTTTTTTTTTAATTTCATTTTACCACTGTCATGAAGTACAATATGTGACGAAAAAACTGTCTCAGAATGGCCTGGATAAGTCAAAGCGTTTTAAAGTTATCAGCACTTAAAGTGACACTTTTTGCAAAAAATGGCCAAGTCCTTAAGGTGAAATAGGGCTGAGTCCTTAGGTGGTTAATCTTGACAAAGGTCAGTCTCACCACATTTTGGGTGGACAGGCAAGTTCTTCTTGGGGTAACTACGGCCCCCGCCGCACTACGGCCCCTGCCGCACAGCGGCCAACTGACTACATAGGATGTCTCTATAGTAGAGAGCCAGAAGTCATCCCTCTGCCGACTGGTGACAATTCCACTGTCACTACGCAAGCAAGTGAGCATGCAGTGGGCCATTTGACTCAAAGGGACACCCTGCCTCCATCTCCACTGCATACTGCCACGGTGTGTCTGGATCCTCTGCCTCATCTTCCTCATCTCCTTGTAGCTCCTCTGACTGCTCCTGCTCCTCCTCTCCTGTCACATGTGTAGCAAAAACACCCATTTCGCCACACATTGCTTGTGCTCCAATGTCCTCCTCCAGTTCAGCCCCCACAGGGCTCATGTGGCCGTGAGATCTAGGTGCCACGTCTCCAGTCCCCTGACCAGCCAGATTTACCACATCTTTTCCAGAACATGAAGCAGTGGAACGACATCGTTCATCCCGTAGTCCTGGCGACTGACAAATAACGTGGCCTCCTCAAAGGGCCTGAGCAAACGGCAGGTGTCACGCATGAGCTGCCACTGGCTGACATCGAAGTTACACAAGGGAGTACTCCTGTCCGCTTGGATCATCAGGAAACCATTTATGGCGTTTCTCTGTTTGTACAGTCAGTCCAACATATGGAGAGTGGAATTCCAACGGGTGGAAACGTCGCGTATCAGTCTATGTAGGGGGATGCTGTTCTGCCGCTGCAGCTCAAGGAGGGTGTGCTTTGCGGCGTATGAGTGGCTGAAGTGCATGCAAAGTTTCCTGGCCATTTTTAGGATGTCTTGCAAATGGGTGGAAGACTTCAGGAACCGCTTGACAACCAGATTGAACACGTATGCCATTCAGGGCGCATGGCTCAGCCCTCCTTGACGCAGTGCCGACACAATGTTCTTCCCATTGTCGGACACCATGGCTCCGATTTTCAGTTGTCACAAAGAAAGCGACATGGAGCAGTTCCTCCCCTGTGTGACTCCGTTCGCCCAGGCAAACAAGTTGCAGAACAGCGTGACACCGCAGTGCCCTGCACATGTGGTATGCTGGAGGGGCAGTGTGCATTGTCCCTTCAGTGGAGGCTGAGGACACGATGGAGGATGAGGAGGCAGAGGTGGACATTGTCGCAGGACAAACAGCGTGGAAACGTGGAGGCGGAAGCGGCGTCACCTGGCCAAGTTGCTGGTGTGGCTGTGCAGGAACCACATTCACCCAGTGGGCCGTAAAGGACATGTATTGTCCCTGACCGTAGTTTCAGCTCCACTCGTCGACGCTGCCGTGCACTTTGGCAGACACTGACAGGTTCAAGGACTGGCACACCATCTGTTCTACATTTGTGTGCAGGTCTGTTACTGCCTTTTTGGCAAAGAAATGACGGCTTGTGACTCTCCACCAGGGGAGGACTGACCATTCGGGCACTCGAGCATGTAATGGAGCGCTCTGACAGGGCCCAGCATGAAGTACAGTGACCATGCCGGGCCCCTCAAACATGTATAGTATGATGCAAGGAAGGGAGGGGGGGTTTTGGTGCAGAGGCAAGGGGGGGGGGGGGTTCGCGGTGCGCACTGACACTTCTTGTCACTGCCAGGCTGTTGTTTCCATAGCGAAGCAGGGAGCACTCTCCGTTCCCTGCTTCACTGTTCTTCTGAGTGCTCCCCCTGCTGGCCACACATCGCGCTGCTGCGATGTGAGTGTGGGAGCGCGTCATAAGGAAAAAAGGTAAGTATGTTTTTTTTTTCTAAAGCTGCAGACTGGGGGCAACAACTACTGTGAGGGGGCTGTGGGCATAACTAATTTGAGGGGGCACATATCTGGCATAACTACTGTGAGGGGGCACATATCTGGGCATATCAACTGCGAGAGGCACATAATCTAGCATAACTATTGTGAAGAGGCACACAATTTGGCAGAACTACTGTGAGTGGGAACATGATCTGGCATAACTACTTTGAGGATGCACATAATCTGGCATAACTACTGTGAGGGGGCACAAAATCTGGCATAATTACTGTGAGGAGGCACATAATCTGGCATAACTACTGTGAGGGGGCACATAATCCGGCATAACTACTGTGAGGGGGCACATAATCTGGCATAACTATTGTGAGGGGGCACATAATCTGGCATAATTACTGGGAGGGGGCACATCATCTGACATATCTACTGTGAGGGGCACATATCTGGGCATAACTACTGTAAGGGGCACATAATCTGGCATAACCACTGTGAGGGGCACATATCCGTTCATATCTACTGCGAGAGGCACATAATCTAGCATAAGTACTGTGAAAAGGCACAGAATTTGGCAGAACTACTGTGAGAGGCACATATCTGGGCATATCTACTGTGAGGGGTACATATCTGGCATAACTACTGTGAGGGAGGCACATATCTGGGCATAACTACTGTGAGGGGCACATAATCTGGCATAACTACTGTGAGGAGGCGCATAATCTGTCATAACTACTGTGAGGGGGCACATAATCTGACAAATACTGCGAGGAGGCACATATTTGGTCATATCTACTGTGAGGGGCACATATCGGGCATAACTACTGTGAGGGAGGCACATCATCTGGCATAACTACTGTTAGTAGGCACATATCTGGGCATATCTACTGTGAGGGGTACATAATCTGGCATAACTACTGTGAGGGGCACATAATCTGGCATAACTACTGTGAGGAGGCACATAATCAGGCATAACTACAGTTAGGGGGCACATATCTGGGCATATCTACTGTGAGGGGCACATAATCTAGGGACTGAGAGGTATAATGGGGGCTGAGAGGCGCATAATGTGGGCTGAGAGGCATAATGGGGGCTGATGAGAGGCATAAGGGCTGATAATGGAGGCTGATGAGAGGTATGGGGCTCTGATCTGAGGTCTGATTGGGGGTAATTTACATTGGGGTCTGATTTGAGGTCTTATTAGGGTCTTATTTACATTAGGGGTCTGATTGGGGCTTTTAGCTGAGGTCTGATGAACATTGGGGGTCTGATTGGTGGTCTGACCTGAGATGTAATGAAATTTTTTTTTTCTTATTGTCCCCCTCTAAAACCTAGGTGCCTCTTATAGGTCTCCTCAACTGCAGAGCGGTGCCCACTTCCAGCCCTGATCCCAGCTGCCCAGAGCACTGATCCTGAGCCTGCTGGAGTCTTCAGAACTGCAAGTATTTACAGTAATTCACTGCAAGCTATATTATATATACAGGGTGGGCCATTTATAGGGATACACCTTAATAAAAAGGGAATGGTTGGTGATATTAACTTCCTGTTTGTGGCACATTAGTATATGTGAGGGGGGAAACTTTTCAAGATGGGTGGTGACCATGGTGGCCATTTTGAAGTCGGCCATTTTGAATCCAAGTTTTGTTTTTTCAATAGGAAGAGGGTCATGTGACACATCAAACTTATTGAGAATTTCACAAGAAAAACAATGGTGTGCTTGGTTTTAACGTAACTTTATTCTTTCATGAGTTATTTACAAGTTTCTGACCACTTATAAAATGTGTTCAATGTGCTGCCCATTGTGTTGGATTGTGAATGCAACCCTCTTCTCCCACTCTTCACACAATCTTCCTATTGAAAAAACAAAAGTTGGATTCAAAATGGCCGACTTCAAAATGGCCACCATGGTCACCACCCATCTTGAAAAGTTTCCCCCCTCACATATACTAATGTGCCACAAACAGGAAGTTAATATCACCAACCATTCCCATTTTATAAAGGTGTATCCATATAAATGGCCCACCCTGTATATTACTTGTTTTATGTGAGTAAGGGTGCTAGGTGGTTGGAGAAGGTGGAGGGGAATTGTAAAAAAAAAATCGGTTTGTACCAAGTGTAGGTGATGTGGGCGGCGCAATATGTGGATGGGGCTGTGTGTGGGTGTGACTTGAGGGTGGGTGGGACATAATCTCCTATTGCTCGGGGGCCCCATGAGTTGTCAGTGCGCCCCTGCTTTCCACCTTGGCTCAGCACAAGCCATCAGTTCTCTGAAAGGTGCAGAGTCCACCACTTGGAAAGGTAGGGACTGCAGCACCAGCAACTTGGACAGGAGCACATTCAGCTTCTGTGCCATTGGATGAGTGCACGCTTACTGTTGTCTCTTGGCAATCGCTTCAGTGATCGATTGCTGATGGAATGCGTAATGAGGAGGAGGAAGAGGAGAAGGAGCATCAGGACTGCCAGATGATGGGAAGGACAGTTAGTTCCCTTCGGCTGAGGTGGTGGAGCATTGACTGCCAGAAACCGGGTGCGTGCCAGTGGGTGATGCAGCGATTGCTGCGGCAGGCTGGACCACCTCATCGGAGCCACGGTTCTCCCAGGCCACTTTATGGCGATGCTGCATATGTTGACGCAGGGCCGTAGTGCCAACATTGGCACCCTGGCTACGCTTCACCCTCTGCCCACAGATTCTACATACGGCCATGTTCACCTCCTCCAGCGGATTAAAAAAAAAAAAAGACTGCCAGACCGCTGAGTAGGTGATTTTACCCCCAACACTACGCACTGATTGACTGCTACCGCCGCTGCCTCCTTGACCCCATGCACCACTACTTTCTGGGCAGGTAGGCTCCTGCGAATCAGGTGGTCTACCCTGGGCGCATTTGGCTCCCGTCCTCCCACTGTTGCCACCCTGCTGACTCCCGGCCACACTATCGACTTGCTGGCTCTGCCGCTGGCTCAGGGGAAAGCTGCCACCCTTTTATCCCGATGATGATGAAGCCCCTTGGTCACCCGGCTCCCAAGTGCGATCGGCTACATCATCGAGTACTGTCTGCACATCACTGATGTCCTCCTGAACCATCTCTGGGTCAGGAGCCTGACCACTCCTAACACCAGCTCCCACACCACTCGCCTCATCACTACTTGCCCGCCTAGCAGAGGAAGCGGCTGATGTCTCCTCCACATCTTGGCATGGCAGTAGCTGCTGACTGTCCTCTTGTAGCTCTTCCTCACTGAAAAGTGGAGCAGAGCCTACAGCATATAATACTTCTCGAGGTGAGGGAATAGAAAAGGACAGAGGCAGATTGAGGACAGGTGAGTGCACAGGGCCTGATCCCCGGCCATGCCAACTAATGGTTGTGTCTGACAAACCCTCTTGGCTGGGGGTGTCTGATGTAAGTTGCGATGAAGTCGAAGATCGAGTCAACCATTCATCAACCGCTGGGTTGCTGGTCACCACACGACCGCTAGCTGACACTGGGCCCCTTACTCTGCTGCGACCTCTGCCTGTGCCAGAAACATTTAGCCCACTGCCCCTCCCCTGTGCAGGGCCTGGCACTTCTCTGCCTGACATACTGTTAGATCAAATAACCAAATGTTAGATTAAATATTTTTTTTATTTTGCCACTAATACACAGCAAACAGGGCTTTAGAATATATCACTTTACATTGCTTTTACTTTTTGACCTTTACAGTACATCTTAACGTTTTAGTATTTTAAATTACTAACTGGTGGTCACTCAGGACCTATTTATGTTTTAGGATCATGTACTGTTTGTTAAATTAAAACTTCACTTTTATTTCTTATTTATAATACATATATGATATTTATTCACTTAAATAAGTGAATAAATATCATATATGTATTATAAATAAGAAATAAAAGTGAAGTTTTAATTTAACAAACAGTACATGATCCTAAAACGTAAATAGGTCCTGAGTGACCACCAGTTAGTAATTTAGAATATATCACTGCACCGCTGAACAGCAAATAGGCCCAAGTTTTTTTCTATTTTTACACAAAAGGCTTATTAACAGATAAGTGCAACAATGCAAGGCGAATATATTTGTATTTCACCAGTAATACACGGCAAACTGGGCTGTAAAATATCTCACTGCACCGCTGAACGGCAATTAGGCCCAAATTTTCTTCTATTTTTACACAAAAGGCTTTTCAACAGAGTGCAACAATGCAAGGCGAATATATTTTTCCTTTTCCCACTAATACACGCAAAAAAGAGCTTTAAAACAGATAACTGCACTGCTGAGCAGCAAATATATTTTTTCTTTTTCCAGTAATACGCAGAAAAAGGGCTTTAGAACAGATAACTGCACCGCTGAGCAGCAAATATATTGTACTTTTGCCACTAATACACGACAAAAAGGGCTGTAACTTTTTCCCACTAATACGAGCCAAAAAATGCTTTAAAACATATAACTGCACTGGACTAGTGCAAATAAGACGTAGCAATATTTTCTTGTAATAAACCCTGTTAATGGCTGTATCAAACAGCACTTGTACCCTATTAAGAACGGTTTGATGGAATTACAGAGCTGTATAATGGCAATTTGGGTGCCCAGTCAGTGCTGCAAGGTGTAATAGCAATGTTCCTATTACCCAGGCTGTCACCTCCCCTACTGAACCCTGTTGAACAGAAATGCTGTGGAATAATTCCTCCCCATCCTTTCCCTACACCTTGAATAATCTTTCCCTGCACTTCAAAATCATTTTTTTAGCAAAATGACTTGTTTTCTATCACTGTCCCTAACGCCTGCAGACGTCTCTCCCTGCACTAAGTACACTGGTAAAAGGCAAAATCTAAGATGGCTGCGCTATTTATAGGGCTAAGATATCACAGGGCTGGCTGGCTGCTGATTGGCTGCATGCATGGCATTGTGGGTGATCCCGCCTTTCCAGAGTTCCTTGCCCCATGTCCTCACACGTGCAGCAGCCATTTTAGGAAAAATGCGATTTGTTACCACGAAGCGCGAGGAAATTTGCATTTGGTGCGAATCGAATTTTTACTGAAATTCGTAATAAATTCCACTTTGTCAGCTTCGATTCGCTCATCTCTAGTGGTCGGTCTGGCTGAGAAAATGGCCAAAAATAGGACATGCAAAGAAAAAAATGGGGGTTAGTCAGCACATCCCAATGCGTAGGTGCATGTCATCACGGCTGAAAGCACAAAAGCAAAAACAAACACAATGCAACAGCATTCTGCAAACACAAATGGCAAAGTAAATACAATAGTGTCATACTCACTATAGAAAATATGCTAATGCTATGTTATAAATGTGAAATTCAAATACATTTTGTATAAAATCATTTGTGCCTGTCCACCAACGACAAACTGATCTCTTTAGGACAGAAATCTACACTGACTACTACATCTGCTGGAGCCATACTAGCCTCCATTAAATTCAGAGAATGCAGGTTCCACATGCATCCTGAGCCCACTCTGTATTTTACCTCTCCTGGTGACAAATGGCCTCCAATAAATGCAGGGAGAGCCGGTGTAGTACCCCAGAGTGGGCACTACCATTCACTCACCCTGCTACTGTCTCTAATGGCTAATGACATCTTTGTATTCGGTTCAAGGTCCGTTGATATTCTTTAATAATAATGTTATGCAACTGTTCTTACAAGTATTGTGCATGGTGGTCCAGCAGGTGGCAGTGGATCTGGAAGATGGTACCTTTAGAAAGAATGGAACTGACCATTTCATTCTCCCCCTTTTTTGGCAGAAGTGGGATAGTCCTGCTTCCTACCAAGGTAAAAGTTGTAGGAAGCTAAAGGGAGTTGAGAGTTGGAAAGGATGAGACGTGGCATAGTGAGTGTAGCGCCCACCTCCTGCAGCAGGAGTCTTCCAGGGGAAGCAGCTTGTAAAGCGCCACAACTCCTTGCAGCTGATAGATGGAGTATGATTAGGGCAACAACAGGCAAAGACACCTTCCTGTCACGGATGGTGTACAGGAAGCAAGACAATACCATATAAACAATGTCTCTCTGGATCCACAACTAAGGAACAAAGGGAGACCCCTGCAATAGACCTGCCGCTCTCCCTCACTGCTCAGCCTATGCGAACACCCCAAAGGTGGATGGGCGCATATCCACGTTCCTCGGCTATCTATTACCTGAAGACCCTACAATAGTGAGGGGACACGACCACCGGCTCCCTACACTGACACGGAGGGAGTCAGGGTCACCTGGATCCAGAAAAGACAAAATCATAAATACATAAACAGCACTTATCTTGCAGACGACTGACGACTGAGGACTGGGAACTGGGAACTGGGAACTGCATGCAAACACTCCAGGAAGTTGTATCAGCCGCACACTACTGCATTATGGGGAGGAACTTAAAGGGTAGCAATCAGTCCAACTGCATGACAGCTGAGATAGACTAACGAGATGAGAAACTAAACCAAAACAAAGAAATTCAAGGAGGAGGATCTGAGAAGCTCCTGTGAGCGCTTCTCAGCTGTCTGGCTGTGACAGTACCCCTCCCTCTAGGAGTGGACTCCGGACACTCAGAGCCCACCTTCTCAGGATGGGACCTATGGAAAGCCCTGATGAGACGAGAGGCCTTAATGTCCGTCACTGGGACCCACATCCTCTCCTCAGGACCATAACCCTCCTAATGAACGAGGTACTGGAGGGAACCGCGGACAAGACGAGAATCCACAATCCTAGAGACCTGAAATTCAAGATTTCCATCAACCATAATCGGAGGAGGAGGCAAAGGCGAGGGTACAATAGGTTGAACATAAGGTTTCAATAAGGACTTATGAAAAACATTATGGATCTTCCAAGTCTGAGGAAGATCAAGACGGTAGGCAACAGGATTGATGACAGACAGGATCTTGTAAGGCCCAATAAACCTAGGACCCAACTTCCAGGAGGGAACCTTCAATTTGATATTCTTGGTAGACAAGCACACCAGATCACCAACATTCAGGTCCGGACCAGGCACACGTCTCTTATCCGCCACACGCTTATATCTCTCACTCATGCTCTTTAGATTATCCTGAATCTTTTGCCAAATAGATGACAAAGACGAGGAGAATCTGTCCTCATCAGGCAAACCAGAAGAGCCCTCTCCCGAGAAAGTCCCAAACTGCGGATGGAACCCATATGCACCAAAAAATGGTGACTTATCAGAGGACTCCTGACGACGGTTATTTAAAGCAAACTCAGCAAGGGACAAAAAAGAACACCAATCCTCCTGATTCTCCGCCACAAAACAGCGCAGATATGTCTCCAGATTCTGATTGACGCGCTCTGTCTGGCCATTCGACTGCGGATGGAAAGCAGAAGAGAATGACAACCGAACCCTCAAGCGAGAACAGAAAGCCTTCCAGAATCTGGAAACAAACTGCGTGCCCCTATCAGAGACTATGTCTGAAGGAATCCCATGCAATTTGACAATGTGGTCAATAAATGCCTGCGCCAGCGTCTTAGCATTGGGCAAACCAGGAAAAGGGATAAAATGCACCATTTTGCTAAAACGGTCCACCACCACCAGAATCACAGACTTCCCCGAGGAACGAGGCAAGTCCGTTATGAAGTCCATGGACAGATGTGTCCAAGGACGGGAAGGAATGGGCAAAGGAAGGAGAGGACCTGATGGCCGTGAATGAGGGACCTTGGCACGAGCGCAAGTCTCGCAAGCTGCCACAAAACCCTCAACCGACTTACGAAGCGCAGGCCACCAGAATCTCCGAGCGATGAGATCCAGTGTGGCTCTTGCCCCCGGGTGCCCAGCAAGGACCGTGTCGTGGTGTTCTTTAAAAATCTTGTGTCTCAAAGCGAGAGGCACAAACAACCTCCCAGGAGGACAAAGATTAGGAGCTTCTGACTGGGCTGCCTGCACCTCTGCCTCCAATTCAGGAAAAAGAGCAGAGACCACCACACCTTCAGCCAAAATGGGACCCGGGTCTTCAAAATTCCCACCTCCCGGAAAACAACGTGACAGGGCATCTGCCTTCACATTCTTAACCCCAGGGCGGAACGTGACAACAAAATTAAACCTTAAAAAGAACAAAGACCATCTGGCCTGTCTCGGGTTCAGGCTGACTCCAAGTAGGCCAGATTTTTATGGTCAGTAAACACGGTAATAGGGTGTCTGGCTCCCTCTAGCCAATGACGCCATTCCTCAAAAGCCAACTTGATGGCCAACAATTCCCTATCTCCCACATCATAATTTCTCTCTGCGGAGGAGAGTTTCTTTGAGAAAAAGGCACACGGTTGCCATTTGGCAGGAGAGGAACCCTGAGACAAGAGCGCACCCACCCCTACCTCAGAAGCATCAACCTCAACTATGAAGGGTAACAAAATATCAGGTTGTACTAGGATGGGAGCGGAAGCAAAACTCTTCTTGATATTAGAAAAGGCCTTACGCGCCTCTACCGACCAGGAAGAAAAATCTACCCCCTTTCTGGTCATATCAGTGAGTGGTTTAACAACAGAGGAATAATTCAAAATAAATTTCCTGTAATAATTGGCAAAGCCCAAAAAACGCATCAGCGCCTTCTGATTCTCAGGAAGCTCCCACTCAAGCACAGCGCGGACCTTCTCGGTGTCCATGCGAAAACCAGAAGCAGAGACAAGAAACCCCAGAAATTGGATTTCTGGAACCGCAAACACACATTTTTCCAGTTTCGCGTATAATTTATTCTCCCGCAGGACGAGCAAGACCTGGCGTAAGTGTTCCTTATGAGTCTTGAAATCAGGAGAAAAAATCAAAATGTCATCCAAATACACTAATACAAATTTTCCCATTAAATGATAAAAAATGCTGTTGACGAAATGCTGAAAAACGGCTGGGGCATTCATCAAACCAAAAGGCATAACCAAATTCTCAAAATGGCCCTCAGGGGTATTGAAAGCCGTCTTCCATTCGTCTCCTTCTCTGACCCTAACCAGGTTGTATGCCCCTCTTAGGTCTAATTTGGAAAAGACTTTAGCCCCAACAACCTGGTTAAACATGTCCGGGATCAGAGGAAGCGGATAAGGATCACGAATAGTGATACTGTTCAGCTCCCTGAAATCCAGACAAGGTTTTAAAGAACCATCTTTTTTCTTAACAAAGAAAAAACCAGCGGCAACAGGTGACTTCGAGGGTCGTATGTGTCCTTTTCTCAGACTTTCAGAGATATAAGCACGCATAGCGACCCTCTCAGGTTGGGAGAGATTGTATAAACGAGATTTAGGCAGCTTGGCGCCTGGGATGAGATTAATAGGGCAATCATACTTCCTGTGCGGAGGTAAACCCTGAACTCCACTCTCAGAGAAGACATCCAAAAATTCAGAGAGGAAAGGTGGTACAGTCTTAGTAGAAACCTCAGAAACAGATGTTATGAGGCAATTCTCTCTGCAAAAGTTACTCCAACCATTTATTTGCCTCGCTTGCCAATCAATGGTGGGGTTATGTTTAGTGAGCCAGGGTAGCACCAACACTAGAGGAGTAGGCAAACCGCTAAGGACGAAACATGACACATCCTCAACATGAGCATCACTCACAATTAAACGGATATTGTGAACTATGCCCTTTAATGATTTCTGAGAAAGTGGAGCTGAATCAATAGCAAAAACAGGAATATCCTTTCCCAAAGTGCATACCTGGAAACCATGAGTTATTGCAAATTGATTATCAATGAGGTTGACAGCTGCTCCACTATCCACAAAAATCTCACAAAAAATGCTCTTGCTCTCTAGCGCCACCCTAGCAGGCAGGACAAAACGGGAACTACAAGCAAACGGAAAACCTTCAATTTCCGCCTCAACCCTGCCAATAGTAACAGACGGAACATTTTTAAAAGATTTTTTCCTTTTTGTCTCTTTATTACTCCCAGAAAACTGCCTGAATCTCCTAGAGGGACAAACATTTGCCAGATGATTTATACCTCCACAACAAAAACAAACCCTCCCCTGCGGGCTGAATCTTCTATCGTCAGAGGCAATCAACCCCAGCTGCATGGACTCCTGCTCAGAAGGGGGTGACAGCGACTGAGACCCCTGTGCACAGAATGAGACCGCTGCACTGTCCCGGGACTGAGTATGACAGGAAGGAGAGATCTCTCCTCTCTCTCTAAGACGCCTGTCAATACGAACAGCCTGAGACATAGCAGAATCCAAGGAGGTAGGTCTTTCATGAAAGGCAAATGCATCTTTCAATCCCTCTGAAAGACCATAGCAAAATTGACTTCGGAGTGCAGCATCATTCCAACCCGTATCTGCTGCCCATCTCCGAAATTCTGAACAGTATATCTCTGCGGATTGTTTACCCTGGCATAACAGACGTAGTCTAGACTCAGCCAGAGCTATACGATCCGGATCATCATATATCTGACCCAGGGCTAAAAAGAATTCATCCACTGAACGGAGGGGCCGTGCCCCCTCCGGCAGCGAAAAGGCCCAGGACTGAGCGTTACCCCTGAGCAGCGATATAATGATCCCCACCCTCCGTTCTTCATCACCAGAAGAATGGGGAAGAAGGCGAAAATGGAGTTTGCAAGCCTCTCTAAAACGCACAAAATTGTCACTACCCCCGGAGAACGTATCCGGGAGCGAGATCTTAGGCTCAGCACAAACTCCATGAACGCAAGCTGAACCGGTCACTTGAAACTGAGAAAAAGTCTTACGGAGATCAGCTACCTCCAAAGAAAGACCCTGAAAGCGTTCAGCCAAAAGTGAAACCGGATCCATGCTTGAGACGGTTTTGGCGGCTGATAATGTCACGGATGGTGTACAGGAAGCAAGACAATACCATATAAACAATGTCTCTCTGGATCCACAACTAAGGAACAAAGGGAGACCCCTGCAATAGACCTGCCGCTCTCCCTCACTGCTCAGCCTATGCGAACACCCCAAAGGTGGATGGGCGCATATCCACGTTCCTCAGCTATCTATTACCTGAAGACCCTACAATAGTGAGGGGACACGACCACCGGCTCCCTACACTGACACGGAGGGAGTCAGGGTCACCTGGATCCAGAAAAGACAAAATCATAAATACATAAACAGCACTTATCTTGCAGACGACTGACGACTGAGGACTGGGAACTGGGAACTGCGAACTGCGAACTGCATGCACACACACTCCTGGAAGTTGTATCAGCCGCACACTACTGCCTTATGGGGAGGAACTTAAAGGGTAGCAATCAGTCCAACTGCATGACAGCTGAGATAGACTAAAGAGATGAGAAACTAAACCAAAACAAAGAAATTCAAGGAGGAGGATCTGAGAAGCTCCTGTGAGCGCTTCTCAGCTGTCTGGCTGTGACACTTCCTTAACAGTACCAGAACTGCTAGAAGGTCCAGTAACCAGACTGAAGCCAAAGATTAGCACAACAGCAGAGAGATAAAGCAAAGAATTCAAGTTTACCTGCCTATTTACCCTTCGCCTGCTGGAGCCAAGAGAAAATTCAAGTATTGTCTGGATGATGCAAGTTTATTCAAGTAAAAACTGTTGAACTTCACCAAGCCCAGTCTCTACTTACTCTACCAACTCCTTTGTTGCTATGGAGCCTGACCCCTGGGAGCGACAGTATCCAGGTAGGAGCACCATGAAACTATTAGGCCCACAACATACCACTTGGCATTCCTACACAATGGGACTCCAATCATGCCCTGGGGGGTGTCATGTTTCCCAGGCTACAGCTTCATACATGCACTAATTAAAATTAGCCTATTGACAGACCGGGTATTTCGGAGTGCATGTCCAATGGAGTACGCCTTATCGTTGGAAGACTGGAACAAATGATTTTGTACAAAATGTATTTGCCAAGAATCTCACATTTATAACATAGCATTAGCACTAGTATATTTTCTATAGTAAGTATGGCACTATTGTATTTGCAGAGTGCTGTTGTATTGTGTTTGTTTTTGCAAAAATAGGACAGCCGCTTTTACTAGCTGTTAAAAAAAATGTGAATAGCCCCATAGACTGCAAATGTTCTGAAAATGACCCTGTGACGCCTGTCAAATAACAGCCATCACACAGTCAATTTTCACTGTTGTGTGCTTGCTGCCTTACAGTCCTGATCATCCTGAGTCCATGGGTATCTGCTATGGCTGATATGGTGGTAGTTATGTCTCCACTGCATGTAACACTGCACAAAGCGGACACATAGGTCCTTGATGCAGTGTGATACCTGTTTTCATTTTCAGTAGTGGTTCTAAATTCTTCTGTTTCCTTCATCTTCAGTTTTTGTCCAATTTCATGCTTCTAATGACACAATAAATGTAGTAAATGCCATAAACTGATTTACAATTCTGGATGATTAAATATAAATCCATTTATACACCAGTTCACTCGTTTAAGCCTCTTCATCTTTGGATATCATTACATTTAATGACCTGGAATGTAGGCACTTTATTGCCAGTGCTCAATATTAATTTTCAAGTAAGATTGTTGTACTTAAAAATATATCTGAAATCTGAGCAGAGATTGGATCGTCCATACTGTCTGTTGATGAGGGTAGCCTTAGGAGTTATTGACTTTTATCACAGTCAATTGTTTGACTATGATACGGTGAGAGCTATATTACAGATTATACATGATTTACTTTGTTGTGCTGGGTAAAAATCAGTATTAGCAGGATCTTAAAGTGAATCTCCACCTTTTGACATTGTCACGTTTCTGGTCTAAGGAAACATTATGTGCTGATTCATTTGTTAATAAACACTCCTCAACATTGAAACTGCAACACCAAGAAGAACAAGTCATATACATAGTTATGTAAACCGAAGAAGTAGCAATAGCTAAGATTTGCAAATAGTAACATACAGTGGAGTAGCTAGAAATGACTGGGCCCCACAGCATATTTTTGAATGGGGCACACCTCCCCCAGTAATTTTTTCGCAACCCCTTCCTTTCATGCCACCTCCATTCCTGTGCCTAGTAAAGATCGCTCTCTCAGACCAGGCCCGGCAGCTGTTCCATCCGTTTTATACACTGTCTATACTGTCACTGTATATAATTTCATTGTGTAATACTGTTGAGGGGGCCCTGACAAAATCTTTTAGTCCTCCTCCTCCTGGATGGGCCCCTTCGGGGTCAGGGCCCCAAAGCAGCCACTTCCCCTGCTTCCCCTATAGTTACGCCCCTGGTAACATAGTATATAAGGCCGAAAAAAGACATTTGTCCATCCAGTTCGGCCTGTCATCCTGCAAGTTGATCCAGAGGAAGGCAAAAAAAAAAAAACCGTGAGGTAGAAACCAATTTTCCCCACTTAAGGGGAAAAAAATTCCTTCCCGACTCCAATCAGGCAATCAAAATAACTCCCTGGATCAACGACCCCTCTCTAGTAGCTATAGCCTGTAATATTATTACGCTCCAGAAATACATCCAGGCCCCTCTTGAATTCCTTTATTGTACTCCCCATCACCACCTCCTCAGGCAGAGAGTTCCATAGTCTCACTGCTCTTACCGTAAAGAATCCTCTTCTATGATTGTGTACAAACCTTCTTTCCTCCAGACGCAGAGGATGTCCCCTCGTCACAGTCACAGTCCTGGGGATAAATAGATGATGGGAGTGATCTCTGTACTGACCCCTGATATATTTATACATAGTAATTAGATCTCCCCTCAGTCGTCTTTTTTCTAAAGTGAATAACCCTAATTTTGATAATCTTTCAGGGTACTGTAGTTGCCCCATTCACGTTATTACTTTAGTTGCCCTCCTCTGGACCTTCTCCAGCTCTACTATGTCTGCCTTGTTCACAGGGGCCCAGAACTGTACACAGTACTCCATGTGTGGTCTGACTAGTGATTTGTAAAGTGGTAGGACTATGTTCTCATTACGGGTATCTATGCTCCTTCTGATGCAACCCATTATCTTGTTGGCCTTGGCAGCAGCTGCCTGACACTGGTTTTTACAGCTTAGTTTGCTGTTCACTAAAATTCCTAGGTCTTTTTCCATGTCCGTGTTACCCAGTGTTTTACCATTTAGTATGTACGGGTGACTTGCATTATTCCTACCCATGTGCATAACCTTACATTTGTCAGTGTTAAAACTCATCTGCCACTTATCTGCCCAAGCCTCCAGTCTATCCAGATCCCTCTGTAGTAGTATACTGTCCTCTTCAGTGTAAATTACTTTATACAGTTTAGTGTCATCTGCGAAAATTTATATTTTACTGTGCAAGCCTTCTACAAGATCATTAATAAATATATTGAGGAGAATAGGGCCCAATACTGACCCTGAGGTGCCCCACTAGTAACAGTTTCCCAATCTGAGTGTGTACCGTTAATAACCACCCTCTGTTTTCTATCACTGAGCCAGTTACTTACCCACATTCAGACATTTTCTCCCAGTGTCAAATGCTTCGGAGTCCAGATATACGACATCCATTGATTCACCGCTGTCAAGTCTAGAACTTACTTCCTCATAGAAACTGATTAAATTAGTTTGACATGACCGATCCCTCAGGAAGCCATGCTGATATGGCGTTATTTGCTTATTTTCAATGAGGTACTCCAACATAGCATCTCTTAGAAAACTTTAAACAGTTTACCCACGACAGATGTTAAACTTACCGGTCTATAGTTTCCGGGCTCTGTTTTTGAACCCTTTTTGAATATTGGCACCACATTTGCTATGCGCCAATCCTGTGGAACATTCCCTGTCAGAATAGAGTCTGTAAATATCAGAAATAAGGGTCTGGCAATGACATTACTTTTTCTCAGGATACAAGGGTGTATGCCATCCAGTCCTGGCGATCTGTCTATTTTAATCTTTTTAAGACGCCGCTGTACTTCTTCCTGGGTCAGACAGGGCACTTTTAATGGGGAATTTACTTTTACATTCTGCATTTCATCTGACAGGTTTTTTTCCTCAGTGAATACATTGGAGAAAAAAATATTTAACAGCTTTGCTTTCTCCTCGTTGCTCTCTGTAACTCCCCCCTCATTACTCTGTAGAGGGCTGACACCTTCAGACTTATACTTTTTACCATTTATATAATGAAAGAACATTTTAGGGTTAGTTTTACTCTCTTTGGCAATGAATCTCTCGGTCTCTAGTTTAGCCTCTTTTATTAGTTTTTTACATATTCAATTTTTTTCCTTATAGTTTTTCAGTGCTTCCTCCCTACCCTCCTGTTTTAGTGATTTAAATGCTTTCTTTTTGTCATTTATTGCCTTCTTTACAGTTCTATTTATCCACATTGGTTTCTTCTTGTTCCTTAACCTTTTATTCCCATAAGGTATATACCTCTCACAATTAGATTTTAGGATGCTTTTAAAATTATCCCATTTTGTGGCTGTATTTTTATTTATGAGGACTTTGTCCCAGTTAGTTAGGCCTAAGGCCTCTCTTAGTTGGCTAAATTTAGCTTTTTTGAAGTTTGGTATTTTTGTTCCTCCCTGAAGAAACACTCTTTTGAATGATAATTGGAAGGTTATTACATTATGGTCACTATTTCCCAGGTGTTCCCCAACCTGCACATCTGATAAAAGTTTCAACCACCTAACTCCAATCTGTGGAATGTATGAGGGGCATAAAAAGCCAGTTTGAAAGTCAAGTTTTTTTAGCCACATGAAACTTCAAAAATCAGATCAAGTCATGTGGGATGATTTTGTGATGCCTCCTGTTCATCAACATGCCAGTTATCACCGCTTGTCACAAACTAAGAGAGACAGATTCCTTGAACTGAGAGACCTTGATTTATCACCCTGGAAGGTCATTAATCACCCAGGCTGAGATCTCAGCACTTTTGAGCATTGCATGTCCCAGTGTTAGGGAGAACAATGAAAAAAATGGAATGACAGCAAGAGATGCACAGAGGTGAACATCTGCACAGACACATCATCTGATTAGAAGAATGGTGCGTAGTGATTAATTTTGTCCTGCAAGTGGAATTCGACATTACATCCCAAACCTAGGGTGGCAAACAATGTCTACAAAAGCCATCAGAGCGCATTTGCACAACATTAGGTTTCAAGCCAGGCTTCCAACTATAGGTGTTCCATTGACTTCACACCACCGCTCTCAAAAGCTATTATGGTTCGCAGTAAGATAGCAATGGAGCAATGAATCATGCTTTTGTCTCAGATGCTGTGATAGCCAGCGATTGGTCTGAAGCTCACATGTGCAACACCATGAAGATGCCTTCACAACAATTATCAAAATGGTCCTATTCCCAAAATTATGGTGTGGAGTGTATAATGTACAGTCGCCAGAACCATCTAGTCCTCATTTCAGGTACACCAACAGCTCGGCATTACTTTATTTTGGTCATGGAACTAGGGGTACAGCCATTTCTCCAAAGTGTCCCAGCAGCTATATTTCACCAGGACAAAGTCAGACCAAGGTGTGTAAGTCTGTGAAATTCTGAGTGAGGCAGTCATAATAATGAGAGATGCTTTGAATATTTTGGTTCCATTTTTTTCATTTGAATATCATTAAAGGGGTTATCCCATCTTAGACAATGAGGGATATGCCCCCATTGCTCATAGGCGCGGGTCCCACCTCTGGGACCCGCACTTACAAGGAGAACGGAGCGGAGAAAGTTGAGGAGGGCGCACTGGCTCAGCTATTTCCGTCAGCCCCATAGAAATGAATGGAAGCAGTGGCCGCGCATGCGCGGTGCCCTCCCATTCACTTCTTTGGGAGAGGCGGGTAGCTGCGCCTGGTGGTGGACGGACCCCGGGAAACCCGGGGTTCTCCAGCCACAACTCTCCCTGGCTCCGTTCTCCTTGTAGGTGCGGGTCCCAGAGGTGGGACCCGCACCTATCAGACAATAGGGGCATATCCTAGCGATATGCCCCCATTGTCTAAGATGGGATAACCACTTTAACATGTCAATTGATTCTGTGATTTCCATGAAGTTTATCTTCATAGCAGTCGGGACTCTGCTTTTCTTATACAGAGCTCCAAATGCTTTAGTTTCTTTCTTTCAAGACATTGTTATGTATACGCATTAATTACTAGGTGGAGCTCACAGTATGTGGCTTTATATAGTGCCCATTGAACATAATAATAGATATGTTTTCAGTAAGTTCCACCTAGTGGCAGCTGCAAGTCTCCAGAAACGTATTATACGTTATAAGTAGATAACATTTCTCCAAATTAATCAGAAAGTTTAAACATTAAGAGGGTCATTTATGACCAGATATACTCTACTTTTGTGGTGTATATCTGGCGCCATGCTGCAGTAGAATCTGCCACTTCTTCCCTGCACAAGCCCAATATGCCAAAATCATGTAGAGGCTGGTGCCTCTAAATAACTTCGGCGATCCACCACCTGCAATAGAGCTGAGTTTAGTATGCCATATAGGAATAATAATTAAAAATATATATAAATTGAAAATAAATTGTAGGAAGAGTAGAGCATACAAGAAAGATCATGTTCTACTTGAATGGTCAGTTTTTCTCCAAAATAATGTACGGTAGCGGATAGCTAAGTGAAAGGTATCATTACATACAGCTAATCTAGAACTACAAGGCATTGTGCCTGGTTTATCAGTAAATTTCCTGGTGACAAAAGTCATTCACTTTTCCCATCTTTTCCATCTAGCCCAGACTGCTATGATTATTTCTTCACAAATATATCCTGTGTAATCGTGTACCAGTGATATAAGATATAACTAGCACCTGTACTCGTCCCTTTGAGATCAAAAGATATACACTCACCTAAAGAATTATTATGAACACCTGTTCTATTTCTCATTAATGCAATTATCTAGTCAGCCAATCACATGGCAGTTGCTTCAATGCATTTAGGGGGGTGCTCCTGGTCAAGACAATCTCCTGAACTCCAAACTGAATGTCAGAATGGGAAAGAAAGGTGATTTAAAGGGACACTGACAGGCCTTCTGAGCATAATTAGCTCTTTATATGCCCCCCTAGGTCTTATAATAAGTTCCCAATTCATATAAGTATTATCCCTGTGCGCATTATAAAGCGTTAAAAATAATCTTTATAATCACCTCTCCTTTCTGCCCAAGGGGCGTTCTTTGTGGCGCATTTGTGCCCAGCCGCGTCCCAACTGCCGGATCCTTAGACACGCCCATCTCATTAGTATTCACTTGGCGCAATGTGATCCCAGCGAGCGAGGGTGCCGGGCGCATGCGCATGATCTCCGAATGTCGGGGACTGGAAAATACCGCCCAGCGAAGTGAATACTAATGAGATGGGCGTGTCTAAGGATCCGGCAGTTGGGACGCGGCTGGGCACAAATGCGCCACAAAGAACGCCCCTTGGGCAGAAAGAAGAGGTGATTATAAAGATTATTTTTAACGCTTTATAATGCGCACAGGGATAATACTTATATGAATTGGGAACTTATTATAAGACCTAGGGGGGCATATAAAGAGCTAATTATGCTCAGAAGGCCTGTCAGTGTGCCTTTAAGCAATTTTGAGCGTGGCATGGTTGTTGGTCCAGACGGGCCGGTCTGAGTATTTCACAATCTGCTCAGTTACTGGGATTTTCATGCACAACCATTTCTAGGGTTTACAAAGAATGGTGTGAAAAGGGAAAAACATTCAGTATGCAGCAGTCCTGTGGGCAAAAAATGCCTTGTGGATGCTAGAGGTCAGAGGAGAATGGGCCGACTGATTCAAGCTGATAGAAGAGCAACGTTGACTGAAATAACCACTCGTTACAACCGAGGTATGCAGCAAAGCATTTGTGAAGCCACAACACGCACAACCTTGAGGCGGATGGGCTACAACAGCAGAAGACCCCACCGGGTACCACTCATCTCCACTACAAATAGGAAAAAGAGGCTACAATTTGCACGAGCTCATCAAAATTGGACTGTTGAAGACTGGAAAAATGTTGCCTGGTCTGATGAGTCTCGATTTCTGTTGAGACATTCAAATGGTAGAGTCCGAATTTGGCGTAAACAGAATGAGAACATGTATCCATCCTCTGATGGCTACTTCCAGCAGGATAATGCACATGTCACAAAGCTCGAATCATTTCAAATTGGTTTCTTGAACATGACAATGAGTTCACTGTACTAAAATGGCCCCCACAGTCACCAGATCTCAACCCAATAGAGCATCTTTGGGATGTGGTGGAACGGGAGCTTCGTGCCCTGGATGTGCATCCCTCAAATCTCCATCAACTGCAAGATGCTATCCTATCAATATGGGCCAACATTTCTAAAGAATGCTATCAGCACCTTGTGGAATCAATGCCACGTAGAATTAAGGCAGTTCTGAAGGCAAAAGGGGGTCCAACACCGTATTAGTATGGTGTTCCTAATAATTCTTTAGGTAAGTGTATATAGAAGAAAGGGGAATAGTGATGGACGAACATCTCCTGGGACGGTTCGCGAACGCAATCAAATGTTCGCGAACCGCAAGTTTGCGGCCGGTCCCATTCATTTTAATGGCAGGCGAACCTGAAAAACCTTCAGCTCATATTTGCAGCCAAGAAATAATTACTAGAAGTAAACAAATCGTCCCACAACATGGACAGTGACATACCAGATCTATTATTCGAATTTGCGATCTCCATTCATAATTTTTTTCAATGCAAAATATCGGCAATATAATTTATGTATACGCGCATGCGCACAAAAGTTAGAATTATTTTTTCCAATACCGTTTGTCACTGCAGCAAAGCCGCAAACAAATGCTGCTGTACCTAAATGCACTATATAGAAAGTATATTATTGGTATATAACACCCCACTTCTATCAGTTTTTTTGGGGGGCCACTGGTCTATCGCACCAGTTATAATTATTTTTTCTAATTGCATTTGTCACTGTGTGTAGCTGCGGTAACGCTGCAGAACCGCTCACCACTGCTGCACAATACAAATGCACTATAATATACTTTCTATGTTAGAAAGTATATTATAAGTATATTACACCCCTCAGTATATCACACATATCGATAGCACACCTATACCTGTCCTTAAAATGACTTTTGTGGCCCTATTAGCTAGCGTTTTGTGTCCCTATCAGCCTGTCCATGCTCCACACAGCAACCTCTCCCTACACTGGCAAAACACTGAATCTAAAATGCCGGCCAGATCGGGTTTATTTATAAGGTAGGGGGTGTGTCCATGTGCTGAAATGTCTCAATTGGCTGTCCTGTACCACCTGATGGATGTGTCATGGGTCAAAGTTCTTCACAATGTAAAAGAATATGGCGGGCGCGAATATCGCCATATATTCGCATGTTCGGCAAATCGTGAACGAGCAAAGTTCGCTGCGAACCGACCGCCATCACTAAAGGGGAATAACTAAAAATAAAACTTAACCTTTAATAGGGCAATTTAAAATGGAAAAATAAATAAACTGAAACAGTCTTTCCGGTATGGTGATTGTTTCTATGGGTTACCACCCAACTGATGATGGACACTGCATTGATACCTTACTTGGTGTCGGAATGGTCGGGTCTTCCCATCATACAAGGAAAAGAAATGAACCAGACGGGGGAAGAACACGGGAGAGGGGCAGAAATGATACAATGTACGTATCCTGTCCCTAATGTCTCCCTGTCAGGTCTATTATACCCTAATAGCCTACTATTACGGAGTCATCGCCCTGACAAGAGCGGCCCCGTCAGGAACCTGTCCCTGTTCGATCCCCCTATGTGACCCTAATAAGGGAAGGGGTAAAGTAAGCTAACTATCTCCTAACTAGTTCACTAGGTCTAATTTGACTAGAATAGGAAAAAGCATGTCTTCTGTAGTAAATTCCCCGACGCGTTTCATCTCTGTTTGATCACCCCAGAATCATCAGGGGACAAGGAGTATCCTGAAAAATAAAAATAAAACAAACAAGCAAAAAGAGGTGTTACAAAGTGAACACCCTTATTTCCTATAACGTGCGCAACATAGTCTTAAGGAGCTAAGAAAAAAGTGTGACGCTCCTAAACACTGGCAATCATATATGGTTTAGATATATAACCTTCAACAGTGGAAGGAAGTGTGGCAGCGGGGTTGGCTGATGAGCGGCGGCGGTGTGTACTCACCGCCGTCACTTTAAATAGATCAGAAGTACGTTCTCGTACCTGCAGGTCCTGGATGGCCGGGTGACATCACCGGACTATCACTTCCGGGAGTGCTGGGCCATCAGGACATATTGCGCATGCGCAGGGAGCACGATGGAGGTGTGTGAGTCATGTCAGCATTGTCAGGTTACGAAGGACGCCGCCTAGCCACGCCTACATGAGAGAACAGACACCTGCATGAAAACTAGGAGATAGTGTACAAAGTCTCCTTAGGTAGATACCAATAATGGCTACACATAAAGGGATATTTAAAATGGCAAAAGACCTAAAAGTGGGATGGGTGGGGGAGAAAAAGCCAGGAAAAACAGCTGCTGGTGTATAATGCTGCTGAATAACTGAACATGGCAGACAGGACTTCAGTAGCGTCCTGGCTGCGATGGAAACCGATCGGAGCCCCAGCATTACACTGCTGGGACTTCCATCGGAACTGTCGCTGCCACCAATGATGGGGGCGAGGGGGAGAGCGCACTGCCCACCAATGATTTTAATACCGGAGGGGGGGGCGTACTGCCCACCAATGATTTAAATACTGGAGGGGGGGCGCACTGCCCACCAATGATTTTAATACTGGGGAGGGAGGGGGGCGCACTACCCACCAATGCAAACATTGTAGAAACATTCCCAGCACCCGACCTCTGACTGGGAGCTGCCGCCCACGCAATTAAGCCCTCAGGTGCCGCGGATGGCAGCGCCCTGTCAGAGGTGCGTCCCAATCACCATGGGAATGCCTCAGGTTTAGAATATACCATCGGATCTGAGTTTTCTCCAATCCGATGGTATATTTTAACCTTAAGCGTCCCCATCACCATGGGAAGACCTCTGTGTTAGAATATACCATCGGATCAGAGTTTTCTCCAATCCGATGGTATATTTTAACTTCAAGCGTCCCCATCACCATAGGAACGCCTCTGTTTTAGAGTATACCATCAGATCTGAAAAAGCTAATAATATTATTTTCTGTTATAACCATGTTATAACGGAAAATAATAAAGTGAAGTTCAGGTCCCCATTGACTTTAATGGGGTCCGGGTTCGGGGTCAAGTTCAGGTCTTCTTCGGGTCCCGAACCCGATGTCATGGCTGAGGATGGGGGAAATCCTCAGCCGTGCGATGTCAGTTGATGTTTTGGCTGCTCGGCCAGGACAGCAGAATTAGGGAGCAGGTCACCTCCTAAAGCGTCCCTAACCTGACCCTAACTCCTAGCTGCATGGGCCGACCTTTAAGGTAGGAGGACCCATGCTCCGGAACCTCGGATCCCTAACTCACCCTCCGACCGGTCCCTGGACTAGGAGTCAAGGTAAGACGGCCTGTTCCTACTGTACACGGAGGAACAGGGGTCTCACTGGCCAAGCTGCAGGGAAAAAGGGGACACAAACAAACTTACGGATATGGCAGGTGAACTATCCGAGTTCCACCTACCTGCCACAGCCCTGCTGACTGGATCCCTGTGCAAACAGGCATCCAGATCCATAAGCTGCACAAAACAAGATAGGACAGGAAAACATGAAATAGACATCACACATAAACTTAACATAAACTAAAATGTGACATATGGTTTATGAACCACAAGGGTGGCTCTCACAGGCAGTTGCTATACACAGGAGGTTGCTATCAGCAAGCATGCTGAAGCAACCTACTGAGCCCTGCCAAACACCAAGGCTATATAGGCCTAAGAGGCCACACCCAACAGTCAGACCCACCCAGTGACATCACACACACTGGGAAGGGAGTTAACCCTTCCAGCACCACAGAAGGGAAACACACATACATAAAGGAAAGTGCACACAATAACATACCACACAGTGCACACAACACACACACCTAACAAAAAGGTTGCTAGGTCTGACCGCATGCCAGGGCAGCAAGCTGCCTAGCAACGCTCAGGCTACTCTGCTGCTAAACCCCAACACTGGTTGCCCGCGGCATCCACAAGTGAGGCCACAGACAAGGGGCCCTCACCCGTGGTTGAAGACCCATGCAAAACCGCCGGCAACTGCATGCGGTAAGAAGTCACGGTCATGGGCCTGGCCGTGACACCCGAACTTTGACCTGAAGTTCGTCCGAACCCGGCAAACCCGAACATCCAGGTGTCCACTCAACTCTAGTGGTAACCCATAGAAACAATCACCGTATCGGTAAGACTGTTTCAGTTTATTTATTTTTCCATGCCCAGTGATCAATTTTAAATTGCCCTATTAAAGGTTAAGTTTTATTTTTATGATTATTTCTTCCAGCCATGACTTGCGTCTGCAGAGTTTGCTGCTCAGACATCTTTGGTTCCTCACTTTTCAAGCATCCTTCCTACCTTTCCCCCATCTACACAAATCCCCCATCCTGCTGATATTTTATTGTCATCAAATAACAGAATACAAAGTGAATGAATAAAAGAGGAACTCAGCAGGGAGGTTGTTCCTATTCATCTTGGAGAACTAATCACAGATCTTCTGTGGATGTAGGCTTGCTCAGATCCTTCTGTCTCTTTATGTAATCCCAGACATACATGATGATGTTAAGATCAGGACCCCATATTATCACTTTCCAAACTCCTTACATGACTCATTGAAGATTGAAGATAGTTCTTCAAGATATTGACTGTATGTTTGGGGTTGTGGTCCTGCAGTAGGAGGTTTATGTACTGGGCATGGTCCTGGTGTCTTCCAGACCTGAGGCCTACAATGTGTCTTACAAGAGAGGAAATGGCAGATCAGAATGCCTATGGCAACCTGCTCTGCAATGTTTAAACTCTGTCTGCACTCTGCAAATCTACAGGGTGAGTCAAAAGTCTCAGGACACCCTTTTATTTCAGTAACAAAAGAGAAAATTATAGATCTGAATACCCCAAGTAATAGATGAGGGAGCTTATCTTTCAGGCTATGTCGGGAACATGGCTGCCATCTTGAAAGCCACCATATTGGATCAAGGGTACATTTTTCCGATTGAAAGGGGGTCATGTAGCATATCAAAGAAGACCAGAATTTTCTCGATTGCCACAGATTAGATTTACAATATCTCTTGTGCTTCAAAAGTAATCAACACAGAAAGTTAAAAACTTCAGAGTTCTGTGTTCAGCATCAGGGACAACACATTGAACGCATCAAATAGCTGTGCATCACAGGGAACGTTCCCGGTTGTTGTTGAAACTTTCTGCGTTGATAACTTTTGAACCACAAGAGATATTACAAACCTTTGTACATGGTAAACTGTGAGGAAACTTCAGCTCAGCCTCTCACCAGAGTGCCACAGCCTCTTTAATCCAGTTGCCGGGAGTTGGACACCCACCAATCAGATATCGAAGACCTCTCCTGAGGATAGACCATAAATATCAAAATCTCCGACAACCCCTATAATCAATCACGGTCCCATGTGCGGATTTAAAGGAGGCTAGTAAATTAAGCAGAGCTTTAACAGGGGCAGAATCAATCATGTTTAAACAGGGGCAGAACCCCCTGCTGAGCTGTGATACCTCACATAACCTGCGGACAGGTGTGGTGCTCTTTATGAAAAAATAAATAAATAACCAGCCATGATTTTCTTTTTCTGTGCAACCCTTTAAAAAAATAAATCATGAAATTCTATGTTATTCTAGTCACAGTCTACACTTATAATGAAGAAAAACAGCCGAATTTCATTTATAATGATGAAACATGCTCTATACCAAAACAATTTCTGATTCTCATAAGATAAATTAAATCCTAATTATTTTTTGCTGAAACCATGAACAAAGGCGAGCAGAGCTTCCCTGTCCCATTTCCAAGTTGCACTTTCATCTATTATTTAATACAGACTATAAAAAGGGTGAGAGGATGGCAGCTAAATAAGGCAAGTCGTGCGCTCCAGCCTCCTTTACTTATCCTCCTGCTCTGGGAACACAAAAGCTTCTCAGATGTACAGGGAATTAATTTCTAACTGAAATCTTCGAGAAGGGGAATGTCACCGCTGCTGACATTTTTAAAAACAAAAGCAATCATTAAATGAATGATGGGGACGAGTCCTGTAAATGTAATGTTATATTTTACTACATGACCTTTACCTTTCATCGATAGGAACTAGGGTGTTCTGAAAAGAAGAAGGCAAGTGGGTCACCAAGCGGACCTGTAAGAGAGTAAAGCACGAAGACTAAAAACACTGGCTATGAGCTTGACAAGTCTAAGACAGCTTGGTGTTTAGAAGTAATGGGCACACAGCTTGGTGTTTATAGTCTCCTCTCTGAAAGGCACATAGCTTGGTGATTATAGTATTTTCTCAGATGGGCACATAGCTTGGTGGTTATAGTCTCTTTTCCGATGGGCACATAGCTTGGAGGTTACAGTCTTCATTGGGTACACAGCTTGGTGGTTACAGTCTCTGAGGGGCACACAACTTAGTAATTTTAGTCACTATTGGGAATATAGCTCGGTGATTACAGTCCCTTCTTTGATGGGCACATAGCTTGGTAGTTATAGTCTCTATTGGGCACACAGCTTGGTGATTACTTTCTCTTCTCTGATGGGTATACAGCTTGGTTGTTATAGTCTCTATTGGGCACAGAGCTTGGTGATTACTGTCCCTTCTTTTGCTGGACACATAACTTGGTTGTTATAGTCTCTATTGGGCACAGAGCTTGGTGGTTATGGTCTCTATTGGGCACACAGCTTGGTGATTATAGTCTCTTTCATCAATAGGAATTAGGGTGTTCTTCAAAGAAAAAGGCAAGTGGGTCACAAAGCTGACCTGTAAGAGCGTAAGGTACAATGGCTACAAACAGTGACCAGGAGCTTGACAGTTAAACTCTAATACACACAGCTTGGTGATTAGAAGTAATTGGCACATAGCTTGGTGGTTACAGTCATTTGTCTGATGGGAGCACAGCTTGGTGGTTATAGTCACTATTAGGCACACAGCTTGGTGGTTATGGTTTCTGATGGACAAACAACTTAGTGGTTACAGTCTTTGAAGGACAGACAGTATGATAGTTAAGAACAAAAGAATTGTGGGTGGGCACTCAAACTATGGACTAAGCAGAAAGCAATTTATTTTAGGTCAATAAAATATAAAATGTTACAATAAAATACAAACAAACAGTCCTAGTATTGATGGGCAAATCGCATGTATATTACATATAAAATCCTAGTATGCTAGGCAATGCAAAATGTATATCGAGACCTGCAACATGTACAATCCTAAAGTTGCAGGCAATGCAGATCGCAATGTGCGTACTAGGACCTGCAGTGGCCACTGAGGAAGAAACTAGTTGTTTCGAAACGTGTTTGGCATGGAAATATATGCTGTAGGAATTACCAAGCTGTACACAGTCAATGGAATTTGTTTGAGGAAATTTTCCAGCTGGAGCGGCAATATAGCCGAAACTAACACTGAAAATTATCGTGAGACTGGTGCATGAAAATCGACCAGCTGAACAGTGATTGCAGTCTGCTCCCCCGCCACCACTGACAAGTGAAACTGTTGAACTTTCGGCGGAGAGGAGGGTAGCTTCCAATATCCAATTCACGGACGTAGAGGTGAGTCCACTGTACCGTTGATGCGGGACGCCGCACAGGAAGATATCGGTACGTAAGCTGTTACACTCTCTCTCATATCCACCTACATATAGGCTGGCTATTTTATCCATACGGGATTTCATCCAGAAGGAATTCCTTTGATGGCTGTTTAGCCTTGCACATATTACCAGAGACATTGGGTCATAATATACCACTGCTGAACTCTATGACTAGAGACATTGTGATAGCATTCACTAAGACTGGTCCTTACTGACTGTTTGGATGTCTCAAGCAACTTAATCTTCACATTGCTGCCTAGTACACACATTGCGATCTGCATTGCCTGCAACTTTAGGATTGTACATGTTGCAGGTCTCGATATACATTTTGCATTGCCTAGCATACTAGGATTTTATATGTAATATACATGCGATTTGCCCATCAATACTAGGACTGTTTATGTTTGTATTTTATTGTAACATTTTAAATTGTATATTTTATTTACCTCATAATAAATTGCTTTCTGCCTAGTCCATAGTTTGAGTGCCCACCCACAATTCTTTTGTTCTTAACTCTATTTATACTGGCAGGGTGAGCCAGGTCGGTTGGTTGCACCTACATCCATATATTGTCAGACCTTGGGCCGTCCCTTTTTTGGATCTATTACTAGTATGATAGTTACAGTTAGGGATGAGCGAATTGACTTCGGATGAAACATCCGAAGTTAATTTGCATAAAACTTTGTTTCAATACTGTACGGAGCGGCTCATCTGAGCCAATACATTCTAATACTGTATGCGGCTCCTGCTCCGTACAGTATTGAAACAAAGTTTTATGTGAATCGACTTGGGATGCTTCATCCGAAGTCGATTCGCTCATCCCTAGTTACAGTCCCTGATGTGCACACAGATTGGTGGTTACAGTTATTGTAAGCACACTGCTTGACAGTTACTGTGCCTGTTGAACTCACAGAGCAATTTATTATGTCACGTGCTGGATGTCCCAAGGGGGACCTCCGGGATGTCATAGGAGCAGGACAAGGCAAACAGGCCAAGGACCACGGAACACATAACTAATTACAAAGGAACCAAGACACGTGACAATGACTGTAACAGAAGACCTCAATGTATTGAAACGGATCAGTGGGTGTGAACCCACTGCGCCACTGACTAGCAATACTCTGGAGGAACCTAACTAAGCAGCTATCTGGTCTTCACTAGAGCCTCAGATGGGGCAGGACAGGCTTGGACCATAGGTAGTTGCCAGGGGCTACTCCAGAGCGTAAACCGAGTTAGTGGCAGTAGGATCAGGCGACACAGAGATACCAGACAAGGTACCGACAGTACATTGAGATCACAGACAGGCAGGCAGAATGGAACAGAGGCAGAAGCAGGTACCTGCGCCCCAAGCACAATAGAAGCAAGGCGGCCTCAGGAAGAGCTGCACAGAGACAGAGAATGGGCATTGACATTCCCCCTCCGGGGAACACAGGAACCCTCTTTCAAAGGCGGACATGGACAGACATGAACGGAACACCAGAAGCTGTAAGGACTGTCAGACAGACCATAACAGGAACATAGATCAGACGCAGATAAGCTCTGCTAGGCAATACAGATACAAGGCAAAATTCTGTGCCAGAAGACAACAATACAGAACCAGGCGGAACACACCGAGGTGTAGATGGTAGGACCCCTTGGGTCAGCAGCAAAGGGCAAAACCTGGCAAGACAAATGTAGACAGACAGACTACACAGAGCAGAAGCGTGAACCACCCACAAGACAGAACAGACTGACCACAACATTCCACTCTCAAAGGCAGAAATAGCAGCCTAACCAGCGCACCTGAAAGGTCACACCCAGGGACCAACCAGGGGAGGTTAACCCCATCAGAACCAAACAGGGAGGTACCAAATCAGGTCAGGGGTAACCAGAAACCACAGCATAGTAAGCTGTGATTCAGGATGTTGCCCCTAGCAACCAGCATGCATGGTACACTACAGCCAGTACGCAAGAGCGCAACCAACCTGACATACCCACAGGGAGACGATACAGCCAAAGGGGGTACACACACACACGGGCAGCTTCACACTAAATACGAATCCAGCACACAGCCAAAAGCAACCAGCCTACACGGAATCACCCGCAGCCAGTACGCAAATGGAGTGCAGCCAGCCTGCACGGCAAACCACGTCACGGTGAACCGCACCGTGACACATGGTATTTAGGAAATGATTGAGCTTCATGGACTTGCCACTATCTAAACCTTTGATCACAGTTACAGACAGTCATGACATGGCTTCCACCCACACTTGATATTGGAACACTATTTATCATAGGCCTCTTGCACACGACCGTATGGCTTTTTCAGTATTTTGCGGTCCGCAAAAAATGGATCCGCAAAAAATATGGATGACGTCCGTGTGCATTCCATTTTTTGTGGAACGGAAAAGCTGGTCCCTGATAGAACAGTACTATTCTTGTCCGTTATGTGGACAATAATAGGACATGTTCTATCTTTGAACGGAAAAACGGAAATACGGAAATACGGAAATGGAAGGCATACGGAGTACCTTCCGTTTTTTTTGTGGATCCATTGAAATGAATGGTTCCGTATACGGTCAGTATACGGAACGCAAAAAATGGAACGTAAAATAAATAAAAAATGTTTGTGTACAAGAGGCCTTAGGCTCCATTCACACGTCCGCAACGTGTTTTGTGGATCCACGGAGCCGCGGATCCGCAAAACACGGACAGCGGCAATGTGCGTTCCGCATTTTGCGGACTGCACATTGCCGGCACTATAGATAATGCCTATTCTTGTCCACAATTGCGGACAAGAATAGTACATGTTCTATTTTTTTGGGGAACGGAATTGCGGACCCGAAAGTGCGGGTCCGCAATTCCGTGTCCGGGCAGCACATCGTGCTGCTCCATAGGAATGAATGGGTCCGCAATTCCGTTTCGCAAAATGCGGAAAGAAATTGCGGACGTGTGAATGGACCCTTACTTGCATCTTTCGAGTACTATACAGACATTATCATTACTGTCCCCAGTGGAGCTGACAATCTACATTCCCTATCATTATGTATTTGGAGTGTGGGAGGAAATGGTAGTATTTAGAGGAAACCCATGAAAACACTCGGAGAACATACAAACTAAGGCCTCTTGCACACGACCGTATAGCTTTTTCCATAGTTTGAGATCCACAAAAAATACGGATGATGTCTGTGTGCATTCCGTGTTTTGCGAAACGGAACAGCTGGCCCCTGATTGAACAGTACTATCCTTGTCTGTTATGCGGACAATAATAAGACATGTTCTATCTTTGAACGGAACGGAAAAATGGAAATACGGAAACGGAAGACAAACGGAGTACCTTCCGTTTTTTTTTGCGGATCCATTGAAATGAATGGTTCCATATACGATCCGTATACGGAACGCAGAAAACGTTTGTGTGCAAGAGGCCTAAGGAGTATAATAAACCTACTCCAGCTGGCCAGCAGAGAGGCAAGATTCTGGTGCACGGGCTTCAGTCCAGCAAATCCAAAAAGTGATTGTCCAGCACTCAGGAGTTAAACCATCTCATCTTTATTTCATGCTGTTAAAATTAGAGTCCAGCAGCATATCATATTATGGTCAACATGATTCGATCATAACAACGTAGATAGTTGTTATGATCGTAACGCTTTTGATATGCTGCTGGACTCTAATTTTAACAGCATTAAATAAAGATGAGACAGTTCTAATTCCTGAGTGCTGGACACTTTCTAGAACATACAAAACTCCATGCACATGTTTCACTTGGTCAGGTTGGTATACACCCACAGCCCACAGTCTTCTGCCTACATTTTCTTTAGCTGAGAAGTGCTGTTTCTTCTGTGTTTCCTTTTAAGATAGAATGATATTGTACATCGACAGCTAGCTAACAGAAAGATGGATAGATAGATAGATAGATAGATAGATAGATAGATAGATAGATATGTAACAACCCAGAGTGGTGTTACCACTCCTGCACCCTGCTACTGTCTTTAATGGTCTAACACAATGTCATATATGTATTTTGTTCAAGGTTCACAACAATGTGCATCTATAATATTGTTATGTAACTGTTTAATACATGTAATGTGCCTGGTTCACCGGCAGGTGGCAGCAAACACAGCAGAGCTATAGTTAGAGATAATGGAGCTTTCCATTCCATTCTAACCCCTCACTGGAGAGGAGTGGGCTAGTCCTACTTCCAGAAGAAATGGTGGGGACCAGTAAGAGTTAGTCTAGTTTGCCCCCAGCAAGGGGAAGGGTGTGCAGGGGCACGTCTCTGCTGGACGTGCCCATAACAGCTCTGCTGGCCATGGAGGCAGAAATTTGAAGCCTCAGAAGCCAAGAGTATAGCTCTCTGGCAGAGCCAAAGTCCGACTAAGGAGAGAGGTGCAGCATAAAGAAGAAATCAAAGTCATTAAGCTAGCTTGTCAGCACAGCAGAGATAAAGCAGAGTTGAGTTTGCCTGCCAGTTCATGCTAAAGCCTGCTGGAACCAAGACAAAGCCTGAAAACTGTTTGAAGAAACGTTTATTCAAGTAAAGCTGCCATTGAACTTCATCTCAAGGTGTGGACTCAAGTTATTCTTTATTCCCCCTTTTTATTGCTTCTGAGCCAAAGCATGGGGTGCTGCGGTATCCAGGTAGGAGCACCGTGACACACATAAAGAGACAATTAGGCCGCACCACACCACTTGGCATTCTTACTACACATGGGACGCGATATAAAGGTCCCAGATAGTTAGATAGATAGATTATAGAAACTGTAGATATGCTATTCACTCTCACTTTGCACACAATTGTACTCATTGAGATTGAATAGTTGCACAAATTGTTAAATTGCATTTAGTTTAAGTCACAAAAGGGGCCCTAGTACCCAAGAGTCCTAAAAAGTTCCTCCACTACAGTTCAAAGCTTTACTCTTCATATTAGTCCTTCAACTCCTGCCCAGAAGTGTAACTTGAAAGTCTAGGGCTCCAATTAACAGAGAAAAATAATAGTATTTCGTCACACAATTAGAGTAGCTCACTGCCTGTGTAGGACAATAAAAATAAAACAAAAATACTTTATTGTAATAGTTTTTTTTAAAAACGTATATAAAGGCAACATCCTGTAATATTTCACTAGAGACACGCAGACGGTATCTATGTCCAGCAGTGTAGTCCAGTGTACATACTGTGACTTACACTGACAATTACACTGCCAGGACACAATGGTCTATAGAGTGGTGCGCTCTATGGATATTCGTGCACTATGATTAACCCAGACTGGTATATTACAAGTCTGAGATGTATTAGACCAGGGCTGGCCAACCTGCGGCTCTCCAGCTGTTGTAAAACTACAACTCCCACCATTCCCTGCTGTAGGTTGATAGCTGTAGGCAGACTGGGAATGCTGGGAGTTGTAGTTTTGCAACAGCTGGAGAGCCGCAGGTTGGCCAGCCCTGCATTAGACCAAGTCCTCAGGGAGTATCAACCAGCCAGGCAGCGTGCTCTCAATCCTGAATACTTTGAGGTGCAATAAGATACTGCATCAGTATCACTAAACACTCGGTAGCGGTGTATGACTATTTTGTGTCAGGGACTGGACGCTATCGGTGCGCTAGCAGCCCTGAATACACAAGGGATCCTGTCCTGCTCTACGCGTTTCGTTTGTTACATTTATGAACAACTCATTAGGAGCCACGAGGAAGCAGCATATTTACCTATTCTAACTTAATAGAAGAGCAAATGATGCCAGCTGCACGTTGGGCACGCAACCTGGTCTCCAGCGCTAGTAAGACCATACGCACCCAGCCGGTCCCGCTCATTAAATAGGGATGAGACAGAGAGGGGCAGGAGGCCTCCTCTCATAGGAGAGGAGTCGTGGCCTGTCAATAACAGGGGCTCTCCAAGTCCTGACTAGTGATGAGCTTGAGGTGCCATATTCGTTTTCGCGATATTTCGCGAATATTCGTTAGAATATTCGTATTCTATCCTCAGAAATCGAATATTCGTACGTTAGCTAATAATATGCGCATAATATGCGCATAGTTATATACGCGTAATATGCGCATATTATGCGAATTCGCAAATTTCTAAATGTCTTTAGTGTTCAGTGGTGTACTGTTCACTGTTCAAATTATACAATAAATGTTTTGAATATTCTCTATATTGCAATATAAAATCAGACTAGAACACAATGTTATTGCAATATAGCCTAGGCAATATTATTCATTTTCAATAGAAAGATTTCGAAACTACTAATGCCTTATATCCGCTTTGTTTTTTACGAATATTATAGATATTGTAATATATCATAGATTTCGAGTGATACGAATATTCTAAAACCTGATATATCATTAATTTTATCGAATATTCGTTAACATACAAATAGCTGAAACGGCACTGACATTTTCGTATCATTTTGCGCATGCGCGTGATTTGTTCAAAACCGGAAGTAAGCGCCGTTTTCAACCAGAATTCAACTTGCGTCAGTTTTGTGCGGTTGAAAACTTTATGCGCTCAGTTTTTACGATGGTGGCCAGCAAGTTCACTAAAGCTGAGGAGGAGCTGATCGTCATAGTAAGTATAATCTAATTGAACATTTGTTCGCATACACGCTTGTTTGGCATATCTTAGTAATATTCCTATGTAGGTTTATTGAATTGAATTTTTCGGATGTATTTGTTTAAACTATTTTCGCATGGCATTAAAATTCGGATAGTACATACTTTGATTACATATAAATGATAGTTTGAAACAAGTATTGTTGACATTCCAAAGTAATATATTTTTCAGATAATCATTAACATCTACTCATACTATATATAATGTGATTTTATCTATATTACTAAAATAAATAGTTAAGCATTTTTGATCTCATAAATGGTTTTAATGGTCTGCCATCAAAGCAGTATCTCACTGGCATCTGCTATATATTTATATGCTATTCATACATACATGTGGCCGACGTGTCATTATGTATGGATAGCAATGCATACAAATATATATATCAGATGCACATTGTACATCTAATTTCCTGCCTCAGACAATATACCCACACTGCATACCACCAAACCCCCCCTCAAACCCCCCCCCCCCCCCCTGACCTCCCCCAACACACAAACACACACACACAGTCTATTCAAACAGCGGTCCTCCAGTTGTTCTAAAACTACAACTCCCGTCCCATTATGTCCTTCTATAGGATGATAGCTGTAGGTTGTCATGGAATGATGTGAGTTTTATTTTTGCCACAGCCGGAGGGCCGCAGTTTGCAGGGGGGCCGCAGTGTGCGGACGGCTAGTCTAAATATTCAAATAAGTGTCCTGTTGGTCAGGAGAAGTAATTTTTTACATTATACAGTATATTTGCTGGTTCATTTAGCGTTACCCAGGGTGCACCACGTGGAGGCGGACCAGCTTTACACCCCAAACTATGCCGTCACTAGACAGGTACATCTCTCCTCAGATGGACAATATCTAATAGCTTATACCCCACACACATACAATTTCACCACAATTAGATTTTATACGGTTACGTTAAGTTAAATTGTAGTATTTGACTCGCAAATAATAATAATTTTTGGTTTGGTATTTGAGATAATGATGACATGTTGGTGGTCAGTTACTGCGGCATCAAGGCAGCGCACGGCGAGCGGTTCCGTGTAATTAAACTACAACATGCAGAGCTTTTAGTTAGACTGCCTCTGGCCGTGTGCTGACTTGCTGCTGCTGGAACGTTTCCCTCGACACCAGTGGTGTAGCTGCAGGCCCGGCAGCTGTTCCATCCGTTTTGTTAACTGTCTATACTGTCACTGTGTTACATAATTTCATTGTGTAATACTACCGAGGGGGCCATGACGAAATCTTTTAGTCCTCCTTTGTGGGATGGGCCTCTTCTGGGTCAGGGCCGCAAAGCAGACGCTTCTCCTGCTTCCCGGATAGTTACACCCCTGGCCGCCATTATTATAGTAAATGTTGACGTATCGTCATTCTTGTCGCTGTGGCGTATTTACAGGGCATGCTTGGGGGCCCTGACCCAGAAGGGGCAGATCCAGGAGGAGGAGGTCTAAAAGATTTTTTCAGGGCCCCCTCAACAGTATTACACAATAAAATTATATACAGTGACAGTATAGACAGTGTATAAAATGGATGGAACAGCTGCCGGGACTGGTGTGAGAGAGCAATCTTTACTAGCCACAGTTATGTGGGTGGCTTGAAAGTAATGCCTTTTTGAAAATTTGTGGGTGGTAGGTAGGTTGTCCCCATTAAAAAAATTTTGCTGTGGGGCCAAGTCATTTCTAACTACGCCACTGTCTGGGGGCATAAGTGAACTAGCGGCAGGAAGGATCTGACCGCTTGTTCAACTTCCTAGAATAGCCTGACGTACTCCACTTGTGCTAATGTTAAAGTTCCTTAATCTTAGTTTTATTAAATAATTTTTATAAAATGCTTCTTTTCTTAATCACGCAGCGCCTGTTAGAGCAAGGTTATGATGAACTACGCTCTAACAAATCAAAACACGCCATAGTAAGGGAGCTGAGGAAGGAGATGAGGAGGGTTCATGAGGGCAAACATGAAGCCTTGGCCATTTGCAAAAAGTGGTCGGACCTGAAGCGGAGACATATGGCCAGAATCCGCAAGATCCGTGACGAGCACTGTCCAGGTACAAACATTATTGAGTGTTGATGAAATAAACAAAAGTAACGTAATGGTGAGGTACATTTATTATTTGTGATTTTTATTTTTACATAAGTATTAATTTGTAATTATAGGGGCTCGCCTTCCGTCTGTAAAACACAGGCCTGCCAGCAGGGATTCCTGGGAGCTGTCGGCGTCTGAGGGGGAGCAGGAGCAGCAGGCAGGACCCTCAGGGACATCAAATGACCCACCACCACCACAGGAGGGGGAGTCAATGGTGGAGGAAGAGGCTGGACCAGCAGCCCTACCTGAGTTGCCCCCCCACATTTTTGAGGATGAGGAGCAGGAAGAGGAGGATGATGACGGGGTAGTCACCACCCCACACAAGGAGGGTAAATATGTGTGTAGTGGAGGGGTAGCACGATCCACAAGGTCTCCGCTGGGAGCCTGGAAACAGGAGCAAGCTCTTAAAAGAGCTTATACTCAGGGGAGTATTGTGATATAGCAATCCCCAAGAGTGTAGTTATTCCATCCCCCAAACAGGAGCCAAGACTTCATTAAGGAATAAAACAGGAACTCTTTATTGAGGGCTACCCCCCCTATGCAGCTCCCCATCTGGTGGACACGCCCCTAGTGGACAAGAAGCAAGACTGCTACACAGGACAGATATGCAGCAACTTAGGATACACAGACACAACACATCCCCACAATGCATCATGGTTTCATCCTCTCTGGCCTGGAGGGGAGAGGAGTAATCCAATTATCTTTCAGGACAAAGGGACATCGGCAATACACATGTGAGAACAACAGAACAGGAATCCCCACCCAAAAACACAATGTCACACCCTCCCAGCAACACAGACATTTAACATATTCCAAGATAGCTGAAGTCTGAGTGCATATCATTAGGTGAATGCCGCTCAGAATACACAAATACAATACAAATAGCTATCTGGGTGCCCTCACATAACAACATACAATTGCATCAATGCTGGCGGTTTTCATGCAGCCAGCCTAGGAACTTTACAGCCCACACGAACCATATTACACAAAACATCTATACGCTTGATTCTTTTAAGTGGCATACACATATGCAATAACGTCGTACATACAGGAATGACAATATACAGTGGCTGAGTTTGCCACCATGTGCTTTTGTTGTTTAAACTTATTCACACACACATGTATTAGTTTAGTTATATTGGATAACATAAAGTGCCAAACTTACAGTTCATTACAAGCAGGGTAAAAAGACAGTACTATCGAAACACACTACTGTCTGTCACCATTCTGGTTCCTTTCTTAGATTGTTCTGCGTTGGGATGGCCTGTCCACAATTTATCTTAAAATCCTTTTTAACAGCACCGTTATGAGAACATAGGATGGAGTACGGATGAGACATGTCCCACCCAATGTCTATGTTAACTATTTTAACCCCGTTCAAAAATCAATATTAAAGACAAAACTCCAGAAACAAAACAGGTGTGCTTATTCCCGACGTACAGATTAACGTAAATTTGTTTATCTTTTTCACACTTTTCAATCTTGTCGTTGCAATATTATTCAAAAATCTATTGATTATAAAAAGTATAATAATAATAAGAACCCTATCATTTATACCAATAAATATAAATTAATTATACAAATCAAATATCATATGTAAATTATGACCTCAATGACATAGACTATTCATGGACTAATGTTAGGTTAAAAAAAAATTTTATTTTATTTTATATAGACGTTTAAAATGAAAAATATATTTTTCATATTTTTTTTCACCTACAATAGTCAATAGTGAACAACTTTATACAATATTCACTAAATTGCATTTAATGAGATGTCAAACAAATAAATACATATTTAAAATGTACTATATATATTATATATATATATATATATATATATATATATTTAATTATATATTTTTTTCTTTTTAACAGTAATTAAATCCCTCAAGGAGAAGGTTCAAGTCCTTCAGAGGGACCATGTTTCTCTGTTGAGGAAGTGCCGGGAGCAGCACTGCCGCAAATTACGCCAGTTAAGGGTGCAGTACTCCCACCAAATGGCTGTCGTGGAGGAGCAGCACAACAAGGCGGTTGGGGAGATACTCAACATTATTAATGTTCTGAAGGCCTTGCCTTAAGGCCAATTTTACTTTTTTTTTGTTGTTATTTAAATATTATAAAAAATATTATTTTATTTGTTGATCTATATATTGTGTGTTTGTTTTTATTTTATTAATTGAAGTTTTGCAATTCATTTCAAAACATTTGTTTACAGTGAGGCCCCTATACTATACACAAACTCATCAGTACACTGACAAACATCAACCGGAATGTACATATAAAATTGGCATTTTTTGTCCCACCCAGAAGTTCAACGCATATTTATAATAGCAGTAGTCCTTGATAATCGTTGAGTATGTTGCCTACACATAATTATTAAGCAATTGGATAATATGAGCATTTATGGTTGTTGTAGGCCTTATAATCCACCGTTAATCTCTTATTTCGAACTAATTGTGTATACCCCACAAAAAAAAAAAAAAAAAAAGTAGATATAAGTAAAATGGTAAAGGCATGTTGTAAAAACTAAACAGCACGTATCCGTAATAGTGCACTTATTACAAAAAAATTTAAATGTCCTGGCATTGCTTCCGCCAAACAGACCAAAAAATGTGCTTACATGACTCAGAGTATAAGAATTCTCCAACAGTTGAGGAACATTATATAGTACGTATTTTTAAATTAAATTTTTTTAAAGCTGTGTCTATATATATTTAGCATGTGCAAATCATCATTACATTATTGTCAATATTTAAAAAAATAGATAAAAGTAAATATCCCTATATACATGTGTCATTCAGGCTTCATTATCAAAACCGGATTGTCACACGGATGAGTCTAACGCCAGTCAGACCCAACCATGTAGATAGGTCAACACGGAAGTCGGCCACCCCTCCCAGGACAACAGACACCACCATGTTAGAACCTTAATCCGTAGGGAAAAAATAAACTTAAATAAAATCAAATAAAATTGTTTCATTAGGTTCATCAATAAGTCGAGTACTATTTTTATTGCACAAGACCTTTTGACAAGGGAAAGCCACATGCGGTCCACAACTTGCTACATCGTGAACCACAACATTGGCCCCCCAAACCCAATTTTTTAAAATAAACCAAAGAAAATAAAATAAAGTTAAATAATTTAATTTTGTAAATGAAGCCAAACAACACTTTTTATTTTATTGTGTTATTGATATACTTTTTTCTTATTTTAAATATTGACAATACATAAGTGACACAGCACATGCATGAATATTAACAATCCAAAACAAGTTTTGAGAATTCTACACTCTAGACTTGTTATAGTGCAAAGTAGAAAAATTGATCCATGCTGGTTGCCTACGCACGATTAAGAACCTTCATGTTTTACAGTTAACACTGTAGTAAAATGCAGACTCCAAAGTTATGATTCATAACTCTGCAGAATAATTGAATTAAATAACGCTTAAGTAGACTGTTATTTAAAAAAAATATATAAGGTCTTAAAGGTCTCAAATAACTTGTTTGTACATGGATTTAAATTAGGTTTAATGCTCCCTGAACAAATAGTTCACATTTGATACAATATGCATGATGCTATTGTCTTATTCTAGACTGTTCATGGCATCACGGAAGAAAACATTAATTAATGTATTACTAACATGGTCAGTTGATCTGTTGATTTAGTCTTTTCAACTGATTCATTAAAAACATAATGTTGCTCAATGATGAACATAGACTGGGACAACTCTAGCAAAGGCAGAATATAGCACTGGACCAACAGGCTTGTACAGTAGACACTAGTCATAATGGGTGAATGACTTCATCTTCATCTTTTTTGGTTGAGCCTATCACTCGGGAACCTGTTAAATCTTGAATCATTCAAAATCAAAAAATTTTGACATAGCTCCAGATTACGATTTTTAAGCTCCTTAGCATGAACATTTTTTAGATATCAAAATAAAAACTATATTATATATGTTTTTTCATGAGGGTATTGTCAAAAAATGTTCAATAGCAGCAGCAGTAGATCCATTGTTTTAATCCACCTAGATGACTAGGATATATCAGGAGTCGTGACAGGTTGCATCATCCACCATAGGTTTTTTGAAAATGGTATTGAATGAGCCCCACACAAGCAGAACATGAAGCAGCAGCAGTAGATTGAGTGTTATAATGCCCCTAGATGACTAGGATAGATCAGGAGTCAGGACAGGTTGCATCATCCACCATAGGTTTTTTGAAAATGGTATTGAATGAGTCCCACATATAGCTAGGCCCAAATCAGCAGAACATGAAGCAGCAGTAGTCGATTGAGTGTTATAATGCCCCTAGATGACTAGGATAGATCAGTAGTCAGGACAGGTTGCATCATCCACCATAGGTTTTTTGAAAATGGTATTGAATGAGCCACACACAAGCAGAACATGAAGCAGCAGCAGTAGATTGAGTGTTATAATGCCCCTAGATGACTAGGATAGATCAGGAGTCAGGACAGGTTGCATCATCCACCATAGGTTTTTTGAAAATGGTATTGAATGAGGCCCACATATAGCTAGGCCCAAATCAGCAGAACATGAAGCTGCAGCAGTAGATTGAGTGTTATAATGCCCCTAGATGACTAGGATAGATCAGGAGTCAGGACAGGTTGCATCATCCACCATAGGTTTTTTGAAAATGGTATTGAATGAGGCCCACACAAGCAGAACATGAAGCAGCAGCAGTAGATTGAGTGTTATAATGCCCCTAGATGACTAGGATAGATCAGGAGTCAGGACAGGTTGCATCATCCACCATAGGTTTTTTGAAAATGGTATTGAATGAGCCCCACACAAGCAGAACATGAAGCAGCAGCAGTAGATTGAGTGTTATAATGCCCCTAGATGACTAGGATAGATCAGGAGTCAGGACAGGTTGCATCATCCACCATAGGTTTTTTGAAAATGGTATTGAATGAGCCCCACACAAGCAGAACATGAAGCAGCAGCAGTAGATTGAGTGTTATAATGCCCCTAGATGACTAGGATAGATCAGGAGTCAGGACAGGTTGCATCATCCACCATAGGTTTTTTGAAAATGGTATTGAATGAGCCCCACACAAGCAGAACATGAAGCAGCAGCAGTAGATTGAGTGTTATAATGCCCCTAGATGACTAGGATAGATCAGGAGTCAGGACAGGTTGCATCATCCACCATAGGTTTTTTGAAAATGGTATTGAATGAGCCCCACACAAGCAGAACATGAAGCAGCAGCAGTAGATTGAGTGTTATAATGCCCCTAGATGACTAGGATAGATCAGGAGTCAGGACAGGTTGCATCATCCACCATAGGTTTTTTCAAAATGGTATTGAATGAGGCCCACATATAGCTAGGCCCAAATCAGCAGAACATGAAGCAGCAGTAGTCGATTGAGTGTTATAATGCCCCTAGATGACTAGGATAGATCAGTAGTCAGGACAGGTTGCATCATCCACCATAGGTTTTTTGAAAATGGTATTGAATGAGGCCCACATATAGCTAGGCCCAAATCAGCAGAACATGAAGCAGCAGTAGTCGATTGAGTGTTATAATGCCCCTAGATGACTAGGATAGATCAGTAGTCAGGACAGGTTGCATCATCCACCATAGGTTTTTTGAAAATGGTATTGAATGAGGCCCACATATAGCTAGGCCCAAATCAGCAGAACATGAAGCTGCAGCAGTAGATTGAGTGTTATAATGCCCCTAGATGACTAGGATAGATCAGGAGTCAGGACAGGTTGCATCATCCACCATAGGTTTTTTGAAAATGGTATTGAATGAGGCCCACATATAGCTAGGCCCAAATAACTAATATGATAATAATTAAACAAATATTGATAAAACTATGGATTTTACATTAAAAACAATTAAAAAACAACGTATTGGAGGGAGAGCAAAGGAGAGGGATGAACAAGGGACCCTTCAGCGCCCTGAACCGACAGCGGGGGCCAAGAAGTCACTGCCGATCCAGGACTCATTCATTTTTATGAATGTTAGTCTGTCCACAGAGTCAGTGGACAGACGGGTCCTCTTGTCGGTGACCACCCCACCTGCCGCGCTGAAAGTCCGCTCAGACAGTACGCTGGAGGGGGGGCAAGAAAGTATCTCCAGCGCATACTGAGCGAGCTCGCGGCAGGTGTCCAGCCTGGCAACCCAGTACTCCATGGGGTCGTCGGTGCTCATGCTGTCGGAAGCACCAACGGACCCCATGTAGTCTGCCACCATGCGGGCCAGCCGCTGGTGGTTACTCATGCTGCTGCTGCTGGTACTGGGTCGCGCAGACTGGTAGAACAGCCTCATCTCACCCTCAAGGTCACCTGCTCGGCTGGTGCTGGTGGTTCCAGACACCTGCTGGGTGAGATGGGCGGGGAGAACTGGAGCGTGAGGCATAGGGTTTGCCTCCTCCAGCCGGTGGACCAGACAGGCCCGCAACTTTTCAATACGGGCCTGCCTCCGGCTGGCTGGTAGAAACTCCTCCAGTTTCCCCTTGCAGCGAGGGTCTAATAGGGTGGCCAACCAAAACTCATCCCTCTCCTTTATTTTGATGATCCGGGGGTCCCTCCTGAGGCATCGCAGCATGTGGGCAGCCATGGGGAAGAGCACAGCCCGCTGTGACTCTTCAGAGCTGCCAGAGACCATGACCTCTTGGTCCTCCTGCTGCCGATGCTGCTGCTCCCGGTCGGAGGTGCCCCACCCCCGGACTATAGGTGCCCCCAGCACCGGCTCTCCCTCCTGACCAAGCCCAGACTCATGGATGTCCACTAATTCATCCTCCTCCTCGTCCTGGGCCTGGTCCAGGTGGAGCATGGTTGACTCTTCATGCTCCACCAAGGCACTCTCCCCAGCTTCAAGCAGGCGATCTAGTGTCCTGTCCAGCAGGAACACTAATGGGAGCACATCGTTGAGGCCGACATGCTCCCTGCTAACCATCTTTGTCGCCTGCTCGAATGGGGCCAACACGTGGCAGACTTGCTGAATCTGCCCCCACTCCGCATTAGTGATGTAGGGGAGTGAGTGTGTTGGCCCTGCAGTGCCTAGCTCCAGCAGGTATTCCCTCACCGCCCGTCGCTGCTCCCACAACCTCTCCAGCATGTTGAGGGTGGAGTTCCACCGCGTCACACTGTCCATAATCAGCCTGTGGGTGGGCAGGCTGTTGTCCCGCTGCAGTTTGGACAGGGACGCGGTGGCGGTTGGGGATCGGCGGAAGTGGCCGGCAATCCTACGTACCCTTTGCACAATGTCACTCAACCCTGGGTAAGTGCGGAGGAATTTCTGCACCACAAGGTTGAGGACATGTGCCATGCAGGGCACGTGTGTAAGACTGCCAGCCTGAAGGGCGGCGAGTAGGTTGCTGCCGTTGTCACAGACAACCATACCTGCCTGGAGCCTTCGGGGTGTCAGCCACTTCTGGACCTGAGCCTGTAGTGCGGACAGAACATGAGGTCCAGTGTGTCTCCGTTCCCCCAAGCTAACAAGCTGGAGCACGGCCTGGCAGCGGACGTGCCCCACACTTGCGTAGCTACGGGGACGCTTGCTTGGGGGCTCAACAGCCGTGGAGACAGTGGCTTGCGGGAGAGGAGTAGTTCTCCCATGGACACCCCGGGGCGGCACCACAAACTCAGATGCCGCCGTTCCCTCCCCGGCGCCTCGGAGGGAAACCCAATGGGCTGTGAAACTTAGGTAGCGACCCTGCCCATGCCTGCTGGTCCAAGCATCCATTGTGAGATGCACCCTGTCGCTGACAGCATGATCCAGCGACAGGCATACATTCTGCACAAGGTGCTGGTGCAGGGCAGGGACACCAGTCCTGGCAAAGTAATGGCGGCTGGGGACACGCCATTTGGGTTGGGCCTGCTCCAACATCTGCCTAAATGGGTTGCTGTCAACCAGATTGTACGGAAGCAGATGTTGGGCAATAACCCTTGCCAGGAGCCCATTGAGTGAACGCACACGTCGATCCCCTGGGGCGTAGGGCACGGTACGTTCAAAAGCATCAGCAATTGTTGGCTGGCGCCGGACGGCAGAGGAGATAGAGGAGGGTGCACTGGTTGCAGAGGGATGGCTGCCGGTACCAATACCTCTACTAGAGGAAGCTGGTGGGTGGGAAACAGTAGTGGCAATATAGAGGGGGAGCTGCTGTACAGTGGCAGGAGCTGCTGTCCCCTGAACACTGGCGTTGCTGCTACTACCACTCTTACTGTGTTCCCACTCCCGCCAGTGGTTCAATCTCATGTGCTGGTTCAGGGCTGTGGTACCCAGCCGAGAAACTAACCTCCCTCTCCTCACCCTGGCATGGCAGAGGTTACAAACAGCAACAGTAACATCATCTGTTGCCAGGGTGAAGAAAGCCCAAACAGGAGACTTCCGCACCAACCTCCTGTCCGATGGCATGGTGCTGGCTTGCGCCTGTTGGGCCTCAGTGTGCACAGGCGGAGCATGCTGCTGCTGTTGCTGCCTGATCCTCTCGACAGTAGAGCCCCTGCCAATGGGCTCCCTGGAGACCTGCCGCACCGTTTCCCTCTGGTGCCTACCTACTTCAGTGCTGCTGGTACTTGACAAAATAGGTGGCACCCATTCGGCATCACCCTCCTCCTCATTTTCAACGTCAGACCCGGTGCCAAACTGTGGTGGACTGAGGGGAACAGCTAACATGGAGCCCCTGACTGTTCTCCGCTGTCCCCTTGCTGGCGCCTGGGTCTGACTAGATGCGGGAGTTGTGTGGCTCAAACCACCCGCACCTGTTGGAAGGGATTCCAAAGGCGTATTTATTGACGTTGCCCCCTCCTCCTCGTTATCACCCATCCCTTCCAAAAAGTACTGCCCATCTTGAGGGCTGAACTGTAAATCACCCTCCTGAATAGCCTCCCCCAGAATGTCCAGCTCTGTGTCCTCGTCTTCAAACATGAGCGGGGACAATTCTGTGGGAGTGGGGGTTGCTAGTACAGGAGGCGTAGATCTGCCGCTACTGCTGCTGCTATGAACTGGGGCTGAGGACTCCGTGTCATTCGAGTCAGCCACCAGAGCCATCACTGTCTCGGCGTCCTGGGAAAGTATGGCCCTTGGACGGCTGCTAAAATTAAAAAAATCACGGATCAGGCGGACACCACTGCCACTGGCACCTGCCTGTACATGACTGGAGGAGCGGCCCCGCGCTGTCGGCGGTCCAGCAACGGAACTGACTCCTCTATTTGCCCGACCGCGGCTGCCTGCACGGCCCGGTGCACTCATAATTTACGTACAAGTGATTGGGCCAAAGGTTTATTGTGGTAGGGACGTGTGTCAAAAAACAAAATAGATTTAACTTGTAATGTAAACCAAAAAAAATAATAAAAATAAATTAAAGTAATAAACGGAAAATAAATAAAACGCCTAACTTCAAAACGAGACTAATTTAGAGTAAGTATAATTTTTTTTTGATTTATTTATGAAAAAATAAGAAACACAGAAAACACGCACACAATCAGACGCAAAGACAAGACAGATGTAACAAATCTAAACACAAAACTAAACTTTTTTTGTTTTTTTTTCTTTTTTCTAACTATAAAACAGAAAAACGCGGACAATCAGACGCAAAGACAAGACAGATGTAACAAATCTAAACACAAAACTAAACTTTTTTTGTTTTTTTTTTCTTTTTTCTAACTATAAAACAGAAAAACGCGGACAATCAGACGCAAAGACAAGACAGATGTAACAAATCGAAACACAAAACTAAACTTTTTTTTTTTTTTTTTTTTCTAACTATAAAACAGAAAAACGCGGACAATCAGACGCAAAGACAAGACAGATGTAACAAATCGAAAAACAAAACTAAACTTTTATTTTTTCTAACTATAAAACAGAAAAACGCGGACAATCAGACGCAAAGACAAGACAGATGTAACAAAACTGAAGTTTTAAATTAACTATAACACAGAAACACGCAATCAAACAGAAGTTTAAACAAGGACGGACAGACAGAAAATTACACTAAATCCCTAACTGACCTAACCTAAAATCTGTTCTAAATAGCCCTAAACACTAACCTAAACTATTAATCTATATCTAGAGGTCTTTTCAAGTCCCTAACTACCTATACCTAATGCCCTACACAGATCCCTGCACTAAAACCTATCAGCTAACTGTATCTTGTATCTTTTAACTAACTAATCTAACCTATCTAATAATTCAGACCCTAAAAGATATTCCCTAATCACTACCTAACACTAACTAGCTAAATGATAGAATAATTCAAAATTTCTGGATCAATAGAATAGCACAGCACAAAACAAGCAGCTCCTATCTCTCCAATAACTAAACCCACAAAATGGATACCGGGGAGTGCCTCGATTTATATAGTGAGAGGTAGACTACTTTCCTATTGGTTGCTAGGGATGTTGCTAAGCTGTGACAATGCCTTCCCATTGGCTATAAGCAAAAATAGGGAGGGGTGAACAATAACCTCACATGGAAAACAAGGAAAAAAAAATGCGAATAGGCAGTCACGAATAATTCGCAATAATATACAATTCGCAGAAGCAGAATCCATAGTCGAATGGCCTTATAGGAATAGATTTATGCGAATTTTTGAAATGTCCGCTTTTTTTCGCATTACAGGAACCGTTGTAAAATAGGCTACATTAAATGGTATTTCAAGGGTCAATCAGTAAGTACACGATAGGATGTCTGGTAATATTTAGGTGCCCATTATTCTCTCAATAAAGGCTATATGTGAAATACTCAATAACACTAGTTTAGGCGGGCGGGAAAAACATAACACGAAAAGTATTTTTTTGCGAATGTTATGGCAGCGGATTTTCGCATACAATATAATATATTGAAAGTGTTACAATTAAATGAGTAAGGATCCTGAACGGTTTTGGACATGTCAAGTAACTTCTGGGCTAGATTGCTTGTCATGGAACATAATTTAGGATTGGCGAAAAACCGTATTTACAATATGCGAGTAGATCGGATCGCATACAAGCTGTAAGGAAAAAACAGCTAACAGTGGTTGGGATATTATATGCGAAAATTCGCTAACATTAAATGCGTAAAACAATTCGGTTCGTGTAATGGTAACTAACCATTACGCGAACAGAATTTTTTTGCGCATTTAATGTTAGCGAAATTTCGCATGTAATATAAGAAAGTTAAAATTAAATGAGTAACTGAACGCTTTTGACATGATTGTCAAGTGAATTCTCAGCACGGTTGCTAGTCATGGAACATAACCTAGCCTTTGCGAAAAAAAAAAAGTCTTTAGAACATGCGATCCGCACACAAGCTTTAAGCATTAGCAATAAGCATAGTAATACTTGACTGATGGAATGACTCGAAATTTTTCGAAAATAGTGCTATATAAGAAAATCTAGAATATAGCACTATATTCGAAAACTACGGAATTCCGCATTTTTCAAATATAGTGGCATATTCTGGATTTTCGTATATAGCACTATTTTCGTAAATTTACGAGTTATTTCATGAGTCAAGTATATGCTTATTGCTATGCTGCTAATGCATTGATTGCATATATATTATATGCGAAAATATTAAATGCGTAAAAAAAATTCTGTTCGTGTAATGGTTAGATGGCTCTTTCCAAGTTGTGAAGAGCCATCTAACCATTACACGAACAGAATTTTTTTACGCAATTAATATTTTCGCATATAATATATATGCATTAGCATAGCAATAAGCAGCATATACTTGTCCTTGACTGATGAAATGACTCGAAATTTTTCGAAAATATTACTATATACGAAAATCAAGAATATAGCACTATATTCGAAAAATACGGCATTCCGTATTTTTCGAATATAGTGCTATATTCTTGATTTTCGTATATAGCATTTTTTTAGAAAAATTTCGAGTCATTTCATCAGTCAAGTATTACTATGCTTATTGCTAATGCTTAAAGCTTGTGTGCGGATCGCATGTTGTAAAGACGTTTTTTTTCGCAAAGGCTAGCAACCGTGCCGAGAATTCACTTGACATGTCAGAAGCGTTCAGTTACTCATATGGTTTTGACTTTCTTATATTTTATGCGAAAATTCGCTAACATTAAATGCGCAAAAAAAATTCTGTTCGTGTAATGGTTAGCTGGCTCATCCAAACTACTGTTAGTTAGCTGCTTTTGCTTACAGCTTGTGTGGAATTTATAAATATGTGAGTTGTTCTAAATGCATTGGGACTAATCAATTATATTTCTATTGTGTTATTAGCTTAAAAGGAAACGAAATTTCGTTTTAACGAATATAGAGGCAAATATTCTAATTGTTCGCGAATTCTCGAAGTTACGATATTCGCAATAAAAATTCGCAAAACGGATATTCGCGCTCAACACTAGTCCTGACGCGCTGTACAGTGATGCTGGTGTAAGCATCATCTCCCTAAAGTGATACAAGGGGGATCCTAAAGCAGCTAATAGCCAAGCCAGAGTATAGTGAAGTATCAGTGTGAACACAGGAGCAATGGGGGAGAAAGTTATCTAGGGGTGAGAATGCCTGGGGTGGCGTAGTTCAGTGTAAAGGTGTACAAGGATCTATGGGCACATCTGTGCAGCATCAGTAGGAGGGGTGTGGAAAATAAAGGTAGGAGGGGGGTTGTGACCCAAAAGAAACCCTATGTTGGGGGAAGGTCAGAGTATACCTTCCATTCTCATCCTCTATTAATACAATTACAATAGTGATAATACTGTATGTAATATCTGGGGTATAAGATGAAAATAAAAGGCTATGTGACCCAATACAGTGCATAGTGCAGTATTGAAACATGTCCCCATATATTGGTAGGGGAACTAATCACGTCACCTCTTGAAAGAAGTCATAATACACATGACTGCTGAAAACTCTGTGTGATGGTCAAGCCTTTATTATTCCATAAAGCAAGTCTAGATGCCTCTTTCATTCAAGCCCTTTGGTTTTTCTATGTTTAAACGGAGGATCCATACCAACTCTTTTCTCAGGAGCCTGTTGTCCAGGTCACCTCCTCTGGGTGACTGTTGGACATGTTCGATGCCTTGAAAGCTAATCACACCGATGTCCCCCGAGTGCGTGTCCCCCACACATCTAGCTATGGGGGTGTCCTTTTTATTTCTGACGTCTTTGAGGTGTTCGCCTACTCTGAGTCTTAGTTCTCGTATGGTCTTGCCAACATACTGAAGACCGCAGTAGCATGTTATGAGATACGGTATACAACACCTGTGGTCTTAGAGTTAATAAACATCCTAATGTATGTCAGTGGATGTACTCATGAAAGTCTTTCCTGTTTTAATAGAACCACAGACAATATTAACCTATAAGTTCCTGTAATGGTCGTAGATAGCAATATTTTAGTGTATTGGGGTTTGAGGAAACTTGATCCCTCAGGTTTCTGCCTCTCCGGTGATTGCAGCGGAGTCTCCAAGTAGTTTCTCTACACCAGGGTCCATTTGGAGAATGCACCAATATTATCATTTTAATGAAGGTGAGCTTATCCACATTGGCTGTGGACAGGCGGCTGCGTCTGTCTGTAATGACGCCTTCTGCCGTGCTAAATACACGTTCAGAGAGTACACTGGCTGCAGGGCAGGCCAGCACCTCCAAGGCATACAGGGCAAGCTCTGGCCATGTGGACAATTTAGAGACCCAGAAGTTGAATGGGACAGAACCATCAGTCAGTACGTGTAGTCGTGTGCACAGGTACTGTTCCACCATGTTGTTCAAATGCTGCCTCCTGCTAACACGCTCCATATCAGCAGTTGGGGCCGGTTGTTGCGGCGAGGTGACAAAGCTTTTCCACATGTCGGCCATGCTAACCCTGACTTCTGAGGTGCTGGCGCTGACACAGCTGCGTTGGCGACCTCTTCCTCCTCCCCTGCCTTCGCCTTGTGCTTCCACTTGTCCCCCGGCGTCAGTCGGGAATGCTCTTAGGAGCGTGTCTACCAGCGTGAGCCTGTAGTCGTGCATCTTCCGATCATGCTCCAGTGAGGGAATTAAGGACGTTACATTGTCATAGGCACTGCAGCATGTAGTCGCTCATGTGTGCCAGGCTGCCAAGAGGTAAGGACAAGCTGTCCTCTGTGGGAGGCGTATCGTCTGCGTCCTCCGTATCCCCCCAGCCACGCACCAGTGATGGGCCCGAGCTGCGTTGGATGCCACCTCGCTGTGAACATGCTTCATCCCCATCCTCCTCCTCATCCTCCTCCTCCTCCTCGTCCTCCAGTAGTGGGCCCTGGCTGGCCAAATTTGTACCTGGCCTCTGCTGTTGCAAAAAACCTCCCTCTGAGCCACTTCTAAAAGACTGGCCTGAAAGTGTTAGAAATGACCCTTCTTCCTCCTCCTCCTCCTCCTCATCCTGGGCCACATCCTCTTCCATCATCGCCCTAAGTGTCTTCTCAAGGAGACATAGAAGTGGTATTGTAATGCTGATAACGGCGTCATCGCCACTGGCCATGTTGGTGGAGTACTCGAAACATCGCAACAGGGCACACAGGTCTCGCATGGAGGCCCAGTCATTGGTGATGAAGTGCGTGCTGCAGCTGAAACTCCACTATGGCCTGCTGCTGCTCGCACAGTCTCTCCAGCATGTGCAAGGTGGAGTTCCACCTGGTGGGCACGACGCATATGAGGCGGTGAGCGGGAAGGCCGAAGTTACGCTGTAGAGCAGACAGCCGAGCGGCGGCAGGATGAGAACGCCGGAAGCGCGCACAGACGGCCCGCACTTTATGCAGCAGCTCTGACATGTCGGGGTAGTTGTGAATCAATTTCTGCACCACCAAATTCAGCACATGCACCAGGCAAGGGATGTGCGTCAAACTGGCTAGTCCCAGAGCTGCAACGAGATTTCACCAATTATCGCACACCACCAGTCCGGGCTTGAGGCTCACTGGCAGCAACCACTCGTCGGTCTGTTGTTCTATACCCCGCCACAACTCCTGCGCGGTGTGGGGCCTGTCCCCCAAACACATCAGTTTCAGAATGGCCTGCTGACGTTTACCCCGGGCTGTGCTGAAGTTGGTGGTGAAGGTCTGTCGCTGACCGGATGAGGAGGTGGTAGAAGAGGAGGAGGAAGCCGAGTAGGAAGAGGAGGCAACAGGAGGCAAAGAATGATGCCCTGCGATCCTTGGCGGCGGAAGGATGTGCGCCAAAAAGCTCTCCGCCTGGGGCCCAGCCGCCACTACATTTACCCAGTGTGCAGTTAGGGAGATATAGCGTCCCTGGCCGTGCTTACTGGTCCACGTATCTGTGGTTAGTTGGACCTTGTCACAGATGGCGTTGCGCAGTGCACAATTGATTTTATCCGATACTTGGTTGTGCAGGGAGGGCACGGCTCTCCAGGAGAAGTAGTGGCAGCTGGGAACGACGTACTGTGGGACAGCAAGTGACATGAGTTGTTTGAAGCTGTCCGTCTCCACCAGCCTGAATGACAGCATTTCAAAGGGCAGTAGTTTAGAAATGCTGGCATTCAGGGCCAGGGATTGAGGGTGGCTAGGTGGGAATTTACGCTTTCTCTCCAAGGTTTGTGAGATGGAGAGCTGAACGCTTCCGTGTGACATGGTGGAGATGCTTGGTGACGGAGGTGGTGGTGTTGGTGGCACATCCTCTGTTTGCTGGGCGGCAGGTGCCAAGGTTCCTCCAGAGGTGGAGGAAGAGGCCGAGGCAGCAGCAGAAGAGGGAGCAAGATGGGCCTGAGCCCTTTCTTGGTTTTGAAGGTGCTTACTCCACTGCAGCCTGTGTCTTGCATGTAGATGCCTGGTCATGCAGGTTGTGCTAAGGTTCAGAACGTTAATGCCTCGCTTCAGGCTCTGATGGCACAGCGTGCAAGCCACTCGAGTCTTGTCGTCAGCACATTGTGTGAAGAAGTGCCATGCCGGGGAACTCCTTGAAGCTGCCTTTGGTGTGCTTGGTCCCTGGTGGCGGTGGCCAGTAGCAGGCAAACTGTTTTGGCGACGGCTGCTCTGCTTTTGCACCCTGCTCCCTATTTTGCTACGCTGTTGGCTCGGTCTCACCACTGCCTCTTCCTCTGAACTTTGAAAGTCAGTTGCACGACCTTCATTCCATGTGGGGTCTAGGACCTAATCGTCCCCTGCATTGTCTTCCACCCAGTCTTCCTCCCTGACCTCCTTTTCGGTCTGCACACTGCAGAAAGACCCAGAAGTTGGCACCTGTGTTTCGTCATCATCAGAGACGTGCTGAGGTGGTATACCCATGTCCTCATCAGGAAGCATAAGTGGTTGTGAGTCAGTGCATTCTATGTCTTCCACCCCTGGGGAAGGGCTAGGTGGATGCCCTTGGGAAACCCTGCGAGCAGAGTCTTCAAACAGCATAAGAGATTGCTGCATGACTTGAGGCTCAGACAGGTTCCCTGATATGCACGGGGGTGATGTGACAGACTGATGAGCATGGGTTTCAGGTGCCACCTGTGCGCTTTCTGCAGAAGACTGGGTGGGAGATAATGTGAACCTGCTGGATCCACAGTCGGCGACACAATTGACTAGCGCCTGTACTTGCTCAGGCCTTACCATCCTTAGAACGGCATTAGGCCTGACCAAATATCGCTGTAGATTCTGGCGGGTACTGGGACCTTAGGTAGTAGGTTCAGTAGGACATGTAGCTGTGGCAGAACGGCCACGTCCTCTCCCTGCACCAGAGGCTCCACCAACACCACAACTATGACCATGACCGCGTCCCTTATTAGATGTTTGCCTCATAGTTAGCGTTCACCATGCAAAGTAAAAAGTGGTTGAGTCTGTTAAAAATAATTATTCGCCAATAAAAACCCTGATGTATGGTATTGCACTCAATTTTTTTTTTTAACTCTATATGACAGCGATATTTGTGGCCTAAATTTCACAGTAACTTATGCACCTCTAATCCCAGAAGTGCAGTATATCAGAGGGTTTTTTCACCCCAGTAAGCAAAAAACCGTATTCGTGGCCTAAATTTCACAGTCACTTATGCACGTCTAATCCCAGATGTGCAGTATATCAGAGTTTTTTTTTAACCCCAGTAAGCAAAAGCCGCATTTGTGGCCTAAATTTCACAGTCACTTATGCACCTATAATCACAGATGTGGAATATATAAAACACAGTGTTTTTTCCACCCCGGTATGCGAAAGCCGTATTTCTGGCCTAAAATGAACAGTCCCTTATGCACCTATAATCACAGATGTGCACTATATGAAACAGAGGTTTTTTTTTTTACCCAGTATGCCCCAGTATGCCAAAGCCGTATTTCTGGCCTAAATTTGACATTCACTTATACACCTATAATCACAGAGGTGCACTATATGAAACAGAGGTGTTTTTTTTTTCACCCCAGTATGCCCCAGTATGAGAAAGCCGTATTTTTGGCCTAAATTGAACAGTCACTTATGCAGTGATAATCCTAGATGTGCACTATATGAAACAGAGGGTTTTTTAAACCCCAGGGTCTCAAAGCTGTATTTCTGGACTTGCAGACATGCAGATATCCTGTGCTGGTGCACTATCGTTGCATAAAATTGTCTGCCGATTATGTATTGATATTGACTAACTGAAGGAAAAAAAGTTTGTTTTCAGCAGTAGTTGGCTCAGGGCAGGCTTAAAACAATTGTGCACTGCACCCACAAAACACATTTGCTGTAGATCGCTGAGTAAAGAAGCAGTTCTTCATAAGATTCCTCCCTGATCTCTCCCTCACAGCAGCTGCAGCCTCTCCCTACACTAATCTGAGCAGAGTGACGGGCGGCGCTACGTGACTCCAGCTTAAATAGAGGCTGGGTCACATGCTGCAGTTGGCCAATCACAGCCATGCCAATAGTAGGCATGGCTGTGATGGTCTCTTGGGGCAAGTAGTATGACGCTTGTTGATAGGCTGCTTTGCAGCCTATCAAAAAGCGCCATAGAAATTGCTGAATCCTGAACCCGAACTTTTACGTAAATGTTCGGGTCCGGGTGCCGAAAAACCTAAAGTTCAGTACGAACCCGAACTTTACAGTTTGGGTTCGCTCAACTCTACTTATTAGTCGTTGTGTGGTGAAGTGCTAAAAAAGTAAAATGTATTTGCTGTTCAGCGGTGCAGTTGTATGTTCTAAAGCCCTTTTTGTCATGTATTAGTTGAAAAAAGAAAAATATATTTGCCGGTCAGTGGTGCAGTTATCTGTTCTAAAGCCCTTTTTGGCGTGTATTAGTGGCACAAAAAATATTTGCTGTTGTGTGGTGAAGTGAGAAAATTACAGCCCTTTTTAGCATGTTTTAATGTTTCAAAAAAAGGGCTTATTAACCAGTGTGCTGAAGTGAGAAAATTACAGAGTTTTTTAGAGTGTTTTAAATTCCTTTTTATTTATTTATTTATCTATTTATTTATTTGATCTAACAGTATGTCAGACAGAGAAATACCAGGCCCTGCACAGGAGAGTGACAGAGGCCTAAATGTTTCTGGCACAGGCAGAGGTCGCAGCGGAGTCAGGGGCCATGTCAGCAGGGGTCATTTCCAGAGGCCTGAGCTCCCAGTATCAGCTAGCGGTCGTTTCTTGACCAGCAACCCAGCGGTTCTTGAAATGTTGACTTGGTCATCCACTTCATCCCAAGTGACATCAGATACCCCCATCCAAGAGACGGTGGGTTCCTTTGACACGACAATTAGTTGGCATGGTCGGGGAGCAGGCCCTGTGCCCAACCTGCCTCTGTCCTTTTCTGTTCCCTCAGCCAGAGAAGTATTGTATGCTGTGGGCTCAGTTCCGCTATACAGTGAGGACGAGCTACTGGTAGACAGTCAGCAGCTACTGGCCAGCCAAGATGTGGAGGAGACATCCGCCGCTTCCTCCACTAGGCGGGAAAGTAGTGATGAGGAGAGTGGCGTGGGAGCTGGTGTTGCGAGGGGTCAGGCTCGAGAACATCAGTGACATACAGCTGTAGCTGATGGCACTTGGGAGCTGGGTGACGAAGGGGCTTCATCATCATCGGGAGAAGAGGGTGGCAGCTTGCCCGTGAAGCAGCAGTGGAGCCAGTAAGTCGCTAGAGTGGCCGGGAGTCAGCAGGGTGGTAGCAATGGGAGGTCGGGAGCCAATTGTGCCCGGGGTAGACCACCCTCTTTGCAGGAGCCTACCTGCCCGGGAAGTAGCGGTGCACGGGTTGACAGAGGCAACGGCGGTAGCAGTCAGTCAGTGCATAGTGTTGGGGGTAAAATCACCTACTCGGCGGTTTGGCAGTTTTTTGTTAAGCTGCCGGAGGAGGTAAACACGGCCATATGTAGAATCTGTGGGCAGAAGGTGAAGTGTGGCCAGGGTCTCAATGTTGGCACTACGGCCCTGCGTCAACATATGCAGTGTCACCATAAAGTGGCCTGGGAGAACCATGGCTCCGATGTGGTGATCCAGCCTGTCGCAGCAACTGCTGCATCATGCAGTGGCATGCACCCAGTTTCAGGCAGTCAAGGCTCCACCACCTCAGCCGAAGGGAACTGTCTGTCTTTCCCATCATCTGTTGGTCCTGATCCTCCTACTCCTCGTCAGTCATTCCATCAGCAATCGATCACCGAAGCGATTGCCAAGAGACATCAGTATGAGTGCACTCATCCAATGACGCAGAGGCTGAACGTGCTCCTGTCCAAGTTGCTTGTGCTGCAGTCCTACCCTTTCCAAGTGGTAGACTCTACACCTTTCAGAGAACTGATGGCTTGTGCCGAGCCGAGGTGGAGAGTCCCAAGCCATCATTTATTTGCCAAAAAGGCAGTACCAGCCCTGCACACACATGTAGAACAGAAGGTGAGCCAGTCCTTGAGCCTGTCAGTATCTGCCAAAGTGCATGGCAGCGCCGACATGTGGAGCTGTAACTACGGTCAGGGACAATACATGTCCTTTACGGCCCACTGGGTGAATGTGGTTCCTGCACAGCCAATCACCAGCAGCTTAGCCAGGTGACATCGCTACCGCCTCCATGTTCTCATGCTGTTGGTCCTGCGACAATGTCCACCTTTGCCTCTTCATCCTCCACTATGTCCTCAGCCTCCACTTCAGGGACAATTCACAGTGCCCCTCCAGCATACCACATGTGCAGAGCATGGCGGTGTCACGCTGTTCTGCAGCTCGTTTGCCTCAGCGAACTGAGTCACACAGGGGAGGAACTGCTCCGTGTCCTTCATCAAGAAATCGAATCCTGGCTTTCTACGCGACAACTCAAAATCGGAACCATGGTGACCGACAACATGGAAGAACATTGTGTCGGTACTGCGTCAAGGAGGGCTGAGCCATGCGCTCTGCATGGCGCACGTGATTAATCTGGTTGTCAAGTGGTTCCTGAAGTCTTCCACCCATCTGAAAGACATCCTAAAAATGGCTAGGAAACTTTGCATGCACTTCAGCCACTCGTACACCGCAAAGCAAACACTCCTTGAGCTGCAGCGGCAGAATGGCATCACCCAACATAGGCTGATATGCGACCCATATGTTTGACCGACTGAAAGAACAGAGAAAGGCCATAAACAATTTCTTGATGATCCAAGCGGACAGGAGTACTCCCCTGTGTAACTTTGATGTCAGCCAGTGTCAGCTCATGCGTGACAACTGCCGATTGCTCAGGCCCTTTGAGGAGACAACATTATTTGTCAGTCGCCAGGACTATGGGATGAACAATGTCATACCACTGCTTCATGTCCTGGAACAGATGCTGGTAAATCTGGCTGGTCAGGGGACTGGAGACGTGGCGCCTAAATCTCACAGCCACATGAGCCCTGTGGGGGCTGGACTGGAGAAGAACATTGGAGCACAAGCAATGTGTAGAAAAATGGTTGGTTTTTCTACACAGGTGACAGGGGGGGAGAAGCAAGAGCAGCCAGAGGAGCTACAGGGCATTGAGGAAGACGAAGCAGAGGACCCAGACACACTGTGGCAGTATGCAGTGGAGATGGAGGCATAGAGACCCTCTGATTCACTCACACAAATGGCCCGATGCATGCTCACTTGCTTGCGTAGTGACAGCCGAATTGTCACGATACGGCAGAGGGATGACTTCTGGCTCTCCACCTTGTTGGGTGCCTTTTTTACACCCGCTGAGAGGGAGGACAGACTGAACTACTATAGAGACATCCTATATAGTGAGTTGGTTGCTGCCTATCTGTGCCATCGTCCATCCTCTCGCAGGTCTGACCGGTGGGGGGCCTCTGCACTCACATTCCACTGCCATGGCTGCTGGGGAGGGTGGGGTGGCAGGAGCATTACCAGCTCCATCAGCAGCAGCCTGAGACTAGAGTTGCTGATGAGCAGCTTTCTTCACCGGCCTAGTGAAGAAACTACTTACCAGCAGCAGCATCTTGACCTGGAGCAGAACCTGAGCCAGCAGGTGGTGGCATACTTGGAGTGCACCCTGACAGCCGTCATTGAAGATCCGCTAAACTACTGGGCAGCCAAACTGGATTTGTGGCCTCAACTGGCAGAGTTTGCCCTAAAAGCTGTCCTGCCCAGCCAGTAGTGTGGCATCAGAGTGAGTGTTTAGTACGGCGGGGGCCATAGTTACCCCAAGAACTCTCCTGTCCAAAATGTGGAGAGACTGTCCTTTGTCAAGATAAATCAGGCGTGGATCAGCCAGGATTTCCACCCACCAATGCCTGATGCATCAGACTAGATCATCCATGTGCCACACCAACACTTTGACAAAAGAGACCGGTTTCTTCTGGCTCCCTGCCTCAACTACTATTCTTATGCTGCCACCCGCCTGATGCCACACATCTGTTGCCAAGTGCTCCATCTTACACCCACCATTGTCAGCGAGTACTGTTATTGCCACCCACCTCCACACTCTGTCACCTTGCCACTCTGTGGTGTCCTAATGCTGCTGCTACCTCAACACTATGTCACCTTGCCTTTCTGTGGTCTCCTGATGCTGCTGCCACTTCCACGCTATGTCTCCTTGCCACTCTGTGGCCTCCTCATTCTGCTGCCACCTCCACACTCTCTCACCTTGCCACTCTGTGGCCTCCTGATGCTGCTGCCATCTCCAGACTCTGTCATTGGGCCACTATGTGGTCTTCTCATGATGCTTCCACCTTACCACTATGTCAAGGGGCCACTCTGTAGACTTCTCATGCTGTTTCCACCCTTCCCACATCTTGACTGGGCCACTATTTAGCCTTTTTGGCTTGGCTGACGTCATCGTTTATTTGACCCTTCTTCTGATCTGTCAGAAGGAAGGAAAATTAGATAGATCCTGTCTGTGTAGTAGCTGTAAGGCCTGTATGGTTCCATCAGAATTGGCTTATGATTTGGCAGCCAAAAGCAGGAGTGTGTACAAAACACAGAAGACATGCAAATATTCCATTCGCGTGTCATCTCTGTTTTGGATCCACTCCTGTTTTTTTGGGCATTAGCAATGCTGATGGATTACTGACCAAATGCTGACCAAGTGAAGGCGGATGCTCCACAGACAGGATCCGTTTTTTTGTGGGTTATTTTTCTGACGGATCAGAGGAAGGGCAAAATAATCAGTCACGTCAACACAAACTTACTGCTGACACCCTCTGCACTCTGTCAGGGGGGCTCTACTTGTATAAGCGTTTAATAGAACAGGTTCTGTAGACATCTATGTGGAATCAGCTGACGACGATGTAAAAGGAGTGTGCTTCTTCTTGGCGCTAACATCGAGCTGTAAGGCTGAGTTCATACTTGAGTTATTTGGTCAATTTTGGCCCGGTGACTGCCCAAATAAGTGAAGTGTACAGTGATTCTAAGAGCGACGCCTGTCATCTGCATGTTATACTGACTCACAGTATTATTTCACTACCACAGCAGACTCCTATGTGTGTTACTTCAAGGCACAGTGTTCTACACCACTATAAAGGCTCTCTGCATCCAGGAAATAGACGTTTTCTTAACTAAATTCACAGCAAATATTTTCGGATCGAACCAAATTTGTTCAAAAAAATTCTGCGAACTGGCAAATCAAATTTTTTTAAAATTTGCTCGTCTCTATTTGTAAGCTGTCAGTGGAGGTCGGCAATGAGTGATACACTATTATTGGTCTTTCCTTCCACATAGGAGGTAGTCTGATACCGGAGTAGTGTTGCCTAAAAAAAAGTCTCTATTTGCCCCTGTAGTGCCTTTCCCTCTTTTCCCTCTGCCTCTTCCATTATTTACCTGTGTTTTAGGAGAAGGTCTGCCTTTATTAACCCCAAAGTCTAAGATTTTCCCTTCTTTGAAGTCATGGGTATCCCTGATGTACTTTAAATGTTTGCTATCTTAAGGTGTGTTGTGAATTTCTCAGTCGCTTGTTGGAGTCCAGTCTCCTTTCTGCTGAAGTCGTGATTGTTAATAAACTTCTTAGTGTTTTCTATGCTCTCTCTAAGTTTTCATCAGTTTTAGTCAGGAGCACCTTTTGTTTTTCACGCAATAAAGTCATCAGCCGTAGAGAGGAATCAATTGATTCTCTCTCCCATCTTTTGAGAAATTTAGGTGAGCCTATACATGAGGCTGGCAAGATGATGATATGTAGGCCCCTAGGGACAATTATTTTTTAAACATTTTTATTGAGATCAGAAGGAGTGAACACTTCATCATGATACATCAAATATTTAGTAAATCATGTCATTGCCATGCCTGTGAGGCAGACAGGTGCTCTATTTCAGAAATCAGGTACAGAGATAGTCGACACAAGAGTCATTCAGTCCAATTATTATTCATTATAACACATACAATGATCTCTCAACTGTCTACCAATCCATTTTCTATTCCCCACCCGAACACCCTCCTCCCCTTAACATCCCCAATCTTCAACCTCAACTATAGCTCCACCGTGACTGCTGCTCATCATCCTAGATCTCCATGGCCTTTCCCCAGAGGGCCCCCACTCCTTGTTGAGTCGCATCTACCTAACGTTCCTCCTATTTGGGCCTCCAAGAACCAAGTCGTTTGTTTAAAGGAGGACACCCATTCCTCTATTCCCACATCCGATCGCGAGACTTCAATACCTAGTGACAATTTTATCTCGCAAATAAGTTTCCAAGGTCTGGACTTCCCACCAAGTCCTAACATGATCCTTATAAATTCTGATCAGGTTTTTCAAAGCTTCAGTCTTTGAGTCGGGAGTTCCTTATCCCTTGCCTTACTGTTCCATTTGTCCACATTGAGTTCCCCTGATAACAAGCCTGCCATCCTCTTATTTGGATTATAAATTAGGATAGACAAATTAATCGAGAAAAATACTAATTTTACATCCTGTGTAGAATGGTAAAAATAAAACAAAAAATACTTTATTGTACTAAAAAAAATTTTTTTAAGTAAATAAAGGCAACATTCTCTAATACAAAATCCATAGCAGAGCACCATGTGCCATTGATAATACTGGTACCTTTGGGCTCCCTTAGACTCTAGAGTCCATGTATGACTGCTATCTGTGTACCGCCCACCAGACCTCTGTGTACACAGGCTATGAGTCATGGTCCAGAAGAACCCCTACCTGGGCCCAGCAGTTCCCAGCAGCTCCTCTGCTGCACATTACTGCAGTCAGGACCTTGTTACAGAGCACAATATGAGCAAGTCAGGCAGAGCAGATATACATTATTACAGGCATATTCCATAACGCCTTTAATTATTGTGTGACATTTGAAAGACTTTGGACAAATAACAATAATTAGGTTATTATGATACCATCAGCCGGCGGAGAGCGAGAGCAAGAGAGTGCAAGCTCGTTTCTGAAATCCAGTTATACTCTTGTAATGCCAGGCTTAAAGATCATTAAATGACTGAACAAGATTACACGCTGAGTTATGAAGCGATTTAAAACCCACTTGGAAACATAATGTAATTCCTTGAGACATTGGATAAATATAGTTGATGTTTGCTGTGTCGTTGCTTATTGATTTTAAAGTTCATTGTGATACAGTCAAAGCATAAGGCAAAGGGTGCAATCATTATGTTCCAGTGAAAGCCTATTATATGACCATTACCCACACACAATACAGTATTACACAAGCCCTCCAACGTCGCACGTAAGCCGAGCTCGCAGGAATAAAGGGCAACTCCACTCAGGAGTGGAAAAAATCATCAGAAAGTGTTTGTGCGAGGCCCAAGTGTTGTACAAGATATTTTTATTGTGTAAACTAAGTGCATGAGTCCTTCATGTTCACTGTTACAATAACCAGGGACAGATTTCTAATAGTAACATAAGGGGGTAATTTATTATGCGAAGTATGCCACTTTTTGGCATCCTTATGTCACAGATTCCGTTGCAAAGGGAATTTGCGGCTAAATCAGCGACTTTTTCCCCCTCACGCCACTTTTCCGAGGTGGGGAAGGGGGCAGGCCGGCCCGTCTCATTTATCATTTTTTACACTTGTTTTTGGAGCTCATACACTTAGTTTACCCAATAGAAATCTGCCCCTGGTTGTTAGAATGTAGAAACCATACTGTAACAGTCAACACAAATAGCTCATACATTTAGGGGGACATTTACATTTAGGGGGACGCTGGTCTTAGGTCAAGTTTACTGGAGCTTGATGTGCCTAAGTTATGTAGAGGCACCTGCCTCTACATATCTTAGGCGCTGGCCATGCCACTTGCTTAAATCTGTACCAGCTCCCTTGCTGGCGTGGATTTAAGTAATTTTTTGGTTGATCCACCTTTATGAAGGTCAGTCTCTCAACATTTTGGGAGGAAAGGCGAGTTCTCTTAAGGGTAACTATACCCCCGGCACTAAACACCCGCTTTAATTCCACACTACTGGCTGGACAGTTGTGGCCACACTTCAAGTTTGCATGCCCAGTAGTCCATGGGATCTTGAGTAACAGGGTGCAGTCCAAGTATGCCACCACTTGCTGGTTGAGGTACTGCTGGATATCCCACTGCTGCTGCTGGGTGGTTTCTTCAGAAGGCGGCTGAGAAAACTGGTCATCAGAAACTCCGTAATTAACTTGCTGCGTATGGAGCTGGTGCTTCTCCTGGAGTGGAATGACATAATTCATCTCGTAGTCCTGCCGACTGACAAATAAAGTGGCCTACTCAAACAGCCAGAGCAAACGATACATGTCACGCATGAGCTGCCACAGGCTAATGTGGAAATTGCAGCAGGGACTAAATCTGTCCATTAAGAAATCGTTGACTGCCTTCCTCTGCTCATACAGGTGGCCTAACATATGGAGCGCTGAGTTCCAACGGGTGGAGACTTCGCTTATCATGAAATGTTGGGGAAAGAGATTTTGCCTTTGCTTACTTTCTGGCCACGCATCCTACAGAGCACCATGCTAACGTCTCGCAGTCACTGTGTGAAATATACCCACACTGGTTTAATGAACCCATGCACTGACAGTGTGTTCCTCAAAGGTAGTAGCAGACGGTGTATTCCTCCTGCGTTTGGCTCCAGATCTCCCACTGCTTCCATGCTGTCTCACGGGCACATTGCCATCCATGTTCCCTGATGATGACGATTCCCCCTCTTCAACCGGCTCCCACGGGCAATTGGCTACATCATCATCTACATATGTTTGCAAGTCACTTGTATCACCCTCACCTGTCTCTTGCGCACATCCCTGACCTCTTGCAACATGCTCTCCCACGCGACTGTCGGTAGTTGCTCCTCCAAGTCTGTGCTGTCCTGTAACTGCTGACTGTCCTCCAACAAGTCATTGTCGTTGTAAAGCTGAGCAGATAAGGTGGCTACCATTACTTGGCTAAGCAGTAGGCAGGTTCAGGACAGGTAACAACAAAAAGGCAGTTCCTGGCCCTGGCCAACTAAGTGTGGAATCCACCGAGATGATTGTGAAGAGCAAGTCAACCATTCCAGTACAGCTGGATTGTTGGTTAAAACATGACTGCTGGATGACAGTGGCAGCTCTGGCCTGTTGCTGCGGATGCTACTACCCCATTTCTTCTGCTTCGACTTGTGCAGGTTACAGCAACATTTTTGCTACTGCCTGTTCCTTTGGAGGGTCCAGGCAACTGTCTGTTGGTCATAGTGTTTAACAACTGTATCACTAACAGAACGGATTACAGTAGCTATGAATTTAAAATAGACTTGCAACTAACAGAACAGATTTGCTACGAATATTGGTGCACTACACACTTCTGTACACGGCAATAAATTAGACTTGTCAGTAACAGTGGCCTGTAATACTGACGCACAGTAACTCTACGGCTAAAAGAATAGATTATCTATGAACATTGGTGCATGCACACTTATGTACATAGCAATAAATTAGACCTTCAGGTAACAGTGACCTGTAATACTGATGCACAGTAACTCTACAGCTAACAGAACGGATTATCTATGAATCTTAGACTTGCCTGTAGCAGTGGCCTGTAATACTGGTGCGCAGTAACTCTACGGTCAAATTAATGGATTAGCTATGAATATTGGAGCACTGCACAGTTTTATACACGGCAATAAATTAGACTTGCCGGTAACAATGTCATGTAATACTGGTGCACAGTAACAGTAAGGAGCAGTCCCTATGTGCTCTTCTCCTCCAGACTCCAGCACCAAATCCCGAAGCCCCTTCACTTCCACGAGCCCTAGCATATAAAAGAGAGCAAGAACTAAAGGAGAAGTATTTACATGGCTTCTGCAAGAGAGAAATAAAGACAGCAAGGTAACCCAGCTTAAATCATTCCAGGTCCCGCTGCTGAAAAGGGGAAATAAGTTAAAGGGGTTGTTCAATTTATTGTTTTGTTCTTTGTATGTTTCTAACTAGGCAAATGAAAGGACTTTATAATTCACTTACTTTATCACAAGTTGCTGGTTTCTCAGATTTCAATGAGGGTCACATGACCTGTGATGTCAGCTTCTCTCCCTGCTCTGATGATGATTCGTGCACAAGCCTGAAAAAGCAGATGTGTGTCTGTACACAAGAGGTCACTGTGTTGACCACGCCCCCCTTGACTGTCATCTGCTCCCTGGATTCTTAACCCCTTCAGCTGCACAGACACAGGGCTGAATGCTTTACTGAGTAGCTGCAGGAAGCGAGGAGACAAATGATGGGCACAGGAGCTCACAGATTAGAGGAGTTCTGCACAAGAACAGGTAGGGAGAAGATCCTGTGTGTATCAGCAGTGCCATTGTACAGCTGGGACTTGTAGTCCTACACATGCAACATGCTGGCAGACATGTCACTCAGGGCAGCACTTGTATTCACTCCCTTAGCAGTGTCATTATAGAGCTGGGACTTTTAGTTCTACACATACAACATGATGAGTCCCATGTTGGAGGAACCGGGGGGGGGCGGCCTCCCGAAGCAGTGGGAGGTCGTAGGCGAGATACTGAGTGCCGCCCTGTCGCTCTCCAGAGAAGGATCGAGCATGTTGACCAGTAAAGACTAGAGTTGAGCGAACACCTGGATGTTCGGGTTCGAGAAGTTCGGCTGAACTTCCCGGAAATGTTCGGGTTCGGGATCCGAACCCGACCCGAACTTCGTCCCGAACCCGAACCCCATTGAAGTCAATGGGGACCCGAACTTTTGGGCACTAAAAAGGCTGTAAAACAGCCCAGGAAAGAGCTAGACGGCTGCAAAAGGCAGCAACATGTAGGTAAATCCCCTGCAAACAAATGTGGATAGGGAAATAAATTAAAATAAAAATTAAAAAAATAAAAATTAACCAATATCAATTGGACAGAGGTCCCATAGCAGAGAATCTGGCTTCACGTCAGCAGAGAATCAGTCTCTTCATGCCATAGCAAAGAATCTGGCTTCATGTCAGCAGAGAATCAGTCTCTTCATGCCATAGCAGAGAATCTGGCTTCATGTCAGCGCAGAATCAGTCTTCATGTCATAGCAGAGAATCAGGCTTCACGTCACTCACCACTGGAACAGGCCACTGTCACACATTTAGGCCCCGGCACCCAGTCAGAGGAGAGAGGTCCCGTAACAGAGATTCTGGCCTTATGTCAGCACAGAATCTGTCTTCATGTCATAGCAGAGAATCAGGCTTCACGTCACCTACCCCTGGAACAGGCCACTGTCACATATTTAGGCCCCGGCACCCAGACAGAGTTCCCGTAACAGAGAATCTGGCCTTATGTCAGCGCAGAATCAGTCTTCATGTCATAGCAGAGAATCAGGCTTCACGTCACCCACCCACTGGAACAGGCCACTGTCACATATTTAGGCCCAGGCACCCAGACAGAGGAGAGAGGTCCCGTAACAGAGAATCTGGCCTTATGTCAGCACAGAATCTGTCTTCATGTCATAGCAGAGAATCAGGCTTCACGTCACCCACCACTGGAACAGGCCACTGTCACATATTTAGGCCCCGGCACCCAGACAGAGGAGAGAGGTCCCGTAACAGAGAATCTGGCCTTATGTCAGCGCAGAATCTGTCTTCATGTCATAGCAGAGAATCAGGCTTCACGTCACCCACCCACTGGAACAGGCCACTGTCACATATTTAGGCCCAGGCACCCAGACAGAGGAGAGAGGTCCCGTAACAGAGAATCTGGCCTTATGTCAGCACAGAATCAGTCTTCATGTCATAGCAGAGAATCAGGCTTCACGTCACCCACCACTGGAACAGGCCACTGTCACATATTTAGGCCCAGGCACCCAGACAGTGGAGAGAGGTCCCGTAACAGAGAATCTGGCCTTATGTAAGCGCAGAATCAGTCTTCATGTCATAGCAGAGAATCAGGCTTCACGTCACCCACCCACTGGAACAGGCCACTGTCACACATTTAGGCCCTGGCACCCAGGCAGAGGAGAGAGGACCCGTAACAGAGAATCTGGCCTTATGTCAGCACAGAATCTGTCTTCATGTCATAGCAGAGAATCAGGCTTCACGTCACCCACCACTGGAACAGGCCACTGTCACATATTTAGGCCCCAGGCACCCAGACAGAGGAGAGAGGTCCCGTAACAGAGAATCTGGCCTTATGTCAGCACAGAATCTGTCTTCATGTCATAGCAGAGAATCAGGCTTCACGTCACCCACCACTGGAACAGGCCACTGTCACATATTTAGGCCCCGGCACCCAGACAGAGGAGAGAGGTCCCGTAACAGAGAATCTGGCCTTATGTCAGCACAGAATCTGTCTTCATGTCATAGCAGAGAATCAGGCTTCACGTCACCCACCACTGGAACAGGCCACTGTCACATATTTAGGCCCCAGGCACCCAGACAGAGGAGAGAGGTCCCGTAACAGAGAATCTGGCCTTATGTCAGCGCAGAATCAGTCTTCATGTCATAGCAGAGAATCAGGCTTCACGTCACCCACCACTGGAACAGGCCACTGTCATACATTTAGGCCCCGTCACCCAGACAGAGGAGAGAGGTCCCGTAACAGAGAATCTGGCCTTATGTCAGCACACAATCTGTCTTCATGTCATAGCAGAGAATCAGGCTTCACGTCACCCACCACTGGAACAGGCCACTGTCACATATTTAGGCCCAGGCACCCAGACAGAAGAGAGAGGTCCCGTAACAGAGAATCTGGCCTTATGTCAGCACACAATCTGTCTTCATGTCATAGCAGAGAATCAGGCTTCACGTCACCCACCACTGGAACAGGCCACTGTCACATATTTAGGCCCAGGCACCCAGACAGAGGAGAGAGGTCCCGTAACAGAGAATCTGGCCTTATGTCAGCGCAGAATCAGTCTTCATGCCATAGCAGAGAATCAGGCTTCACGTCACACACCCACTGGAACAGGCCACTGTCACACATTTAGGCCCCGGCACCCAGGCAGAGGAGAGAGGTCCCGTAACAGAGAATCTGGCCTTATGTCAGCACAGAATCTGTCTTCATGTCATAGCAGAGAATCAGGCTTCACGTCACCCACCACTGGAACAGGCCACTGTCACACATTTAGGCCCCGGCACCCAGGCAGAGGAGAGGTTCATTCAACTTTGGGTTGCCCCGCAATATAATGGTAAAATGAAAATAAAAATAGTATTGAATGAGGAAGTGCCCTGGAGTAGAATAATATATTGTTAAGGGGAGGTAGTTAATATCTAATCTGCACAAGGGATGGACAGGTCCTGTGGGATCCATGCCTGGTTCATTTTTATGAACGTCAGCTTGTCCACATTGGCTGTAGACAGGCGGCTGCGTTTGTCTGTAATGACGCCCCCTGCCGTGCTGAATACACGTTCAGACAAAACGCTGGCCGCCGGACAGGCCAGCACCTCCAAGGCATAAAAGGCTAGCTGTGGCCACGTGGACAATTTGGAGACCCAGAAGTTGAATGGGGCCAAACCATCAGTCAGTACGTGGAGGGGTGTGCACAGGTACTGTTCCACCATGTTAGTGAAATGTTGCCTCCTGCTAACACGTTCCGTATCAGGTGGTGGTGCAGTTAGCTGTGGCGTGGTGACAAAACTTTTCCACATCTCTGCCATGCTAACCCTGCCCTCAGAGGAGCTGGCCGTGACACAGCTGCGTTGGCGACCTCTTGCTCCTCCTCTGCCTTCGCCTTGGGCTTCCACTGGTTCCCCTGTGACATTTGGGAATGCTCTCAGTAGCGCGTCTACCAACGTGCGCTTGTACTCGCGCATCTTACTATCACGCTCCAGTGCATGAAGTAAGGTGGGCACATTGTCTTTGTACCGGGGATCCAGCAGGGTGGCAACCCAGTAGTCCGCACACGTTAAAATGTGGGCAACTGTGCTGTCGTTGCGCAGGCACTGCAGCATGTAGTCGCTCATGTGTGCCAGGCTGCCCAGAGGTAAGGACAAGCTGTCCTCTGTGGGAGGCGTATCGTCATCGTCCTGTGTTTCCCCCCAGCCATGCACCAGTGATGGGCCCGAGCTGCTTTGGGTGCCACCCCGCTGTGAACATGTTTCATCCTCATCCTCCTCCACCTCATCCTCGTCCTCCAGTAGTGAGCCCTGTCTGGCTACATTTGTACCTGGCCTCTGGTGTTGCAAAAATTCCCTCAGAATCACTTCGAAGAGACTGGCCTGAAAGTGCTAAAAATGACCCCTCTTCCCCCTCTTCCTCCTGGGCCACCTCCTCTTCCATCATCGCCCTAAGTGTTTTCTCAAGGAGACATAGAAGTGGTATTGTAACGCTGATAACGGCGTCATCGCCACTGGCCATGTTGGTGGAGTACTCGAAACAGCGCAACAGGGCACACAGGTCTCGCATGGAGGCCCAGTCATTGGTGGTGAAGTGGGTCTGATCCGCAGTGCGACTGACCCGTGCGTGCTGCAGCTGAAACTCCACTATGGCCTGCTGCTGCTCGCACAGTCTGTCCAGCATATGCAAGGTGGAGTTCCACCTGGTGGGCACGTCGCATATGAGGCGGTGAGCGGGAAGGCCGAAGTTACGCTGTAGCGCAGACAGGCGAGCAGCGGCAGGGTGTGAATGCCGGAAGCGCGAACAGATGGCCCGCACTTTATGCAGCAGCTCTGACATGTCGGGGTAGTTGTGAATGAACTTCTGCACCACCAAATTCAGCACATGCGCCAGGCAAGGGATGTGCGTCAAACCGGCTAGTCCCAGAGCTCCAACGAGATTTCGCCCATTATCGCACACCACCAGGCCGGGCTTGAGGCTCACCGGCAGCAACCACTCGTTGGTCTGTTGTTCTATACCCCACCACAACTCCTGTGCGGTGTGGGGCCTGTCCCCCAAACATATGAGTTTCAGAACGGCCTGCTGACGTTTACCCCGGGCTGTGCTGAAGTTGGTGGTGAAGGTGTGTGGCTGACTGGATGAGCAGGTGGAAGAAGAGGAGGAGGAAGCTGAGTAGGAGGAGGAGGAGACAGGAGGCAAAGAATGTTGCCCTGCGATCCTTGGCGGTGGAAGGACGTGCGCCAAACAGCTCTCCGCCTGGGGCTCAGCCGCCACTACATTTACCCAGTGTGCAGTTAGGGAGATATAGCGTCCCTGGCCGTGCTTACTGGTCTACGTATCTGTGGTTAGGTGGACCTTGCCACAGATGGCGTTGCGCAGTGCACACTTGATTTTATCCGACACTTGGTTGTGCAGGGAAGGCACGGCTCTCTTGGAGAAGTAGTGCCGGCTGGGAACAACATACTGTGGGACAGCAAGCGACATGAGCTGTTTGAAGCTGTGTGTGTCCACCAGCCTAAATGACAGCATTTCATAGGCCAGTAGTTTAGAAATGCTGGCATTCAGGGCCAGGGATCGAGGGTGGCTAGGTGGGAATTTACGCTTTCTCTCAAATGTTTGTGAGATGGAGAGCTGAACGCTGCCGTGTGACATGGTTGAGATGCTTGGTGACGCAGGTGGTGGTGTTGGTGGTACATCCCATGTTTGCTGGGCGGCAGGTGCCAACGTTCCTCCAGAGGCGGAGGAAGAGGCCGAGGCGGCAGCAGCAGCAGAAGAGGCCGAGGCGGCGGCAGCAGCAGAAGAGGTAGCAGGGGGAGCCTGAGTAAGTTCCTTGTTTTTAAGGTGTTTACTTCACTGCAGTTCATGCTTTGCATGCAGGTGCCTGGTCATGCAGGTTGTGCTAAGGTTCAGAACGTTAATGCCTCGCTTCAGGCTCTGATGGCACAGCGTGCAAACCACTCGGGTCTTGTCGTCAGCACATTGTTTGAAGAAGTGCCATGCCAGAGAACTCCTTGAAGCTGCCTTTGGGGTGCTCGGTCCCAGATGGCGGCGGTCAGTAGCAGGCGGAGTCTCTTGGCGGCGGGTGTTCTGATTTTGCCCACTGCTCCCTCTTTTGCTACGCTGTTGGCTCGGTCTCACCACTGCCTCTTCCTCCGAACTCTGAAAGTCAGTGGCACGACCTTCATTCCATGTGGGGTCTAGGACCTCATCGTCCCCTGCATCGTCTTCCACCCAGTCTTGACCCCTGACCTCCTGTTCAGTCTGCACACTGCAGAAAGACGCAGCAGTTAGCACCTGTGTTTCATCATCATCAGAGACGTGCTGAGGTGGTATTCCCATGTCCTCATCATCAGGAAAAATAAGTGGTTGTGCGTTAGTGCATTCTATCTCTTCCACCCCTGGGGAAGGGCTAGGTGGATGCCCTTGGGAAACCCTGGCAGCAGAGTCTTCAAACAGCATAAGAGACTGCTGCATAACTTGAGGCTCAGACAGTTTCCTTGATATGCATGGGGGTGATGTGACAGACCGATAGGCTTGGTTTTCATGCGCCATCTGTGCGCTTTCTGCAGAAGACTGAGTGGGAGATAATGTGAACGTGCCGGATCCACTGTCGGCCACCCAATTGACTAATGCCTGCACCTGCTCAGGCCTTACCATCCTTAGAACGGCATTGGGCCCCACCAAATATCTCTGTAAATTCTGCTGGCTACTGGGACCTGAGGTAGTTGGTTCACTAGGACGTGTGGCTGTGGCAGAACGGCCACGTCCTCTCCCAGCACCAGAGGGTCCACTAACACCACCACGACAATGTCCGCGTCCGCGTCCCTTATTAGATGTTTTCCTCATTGTTCCCGTTCACCACAATTTTGAGAATGGCAAATTTGGGAATAGTTTTTCAACCCAGAACAAAAAGTGTGCTTTTATTGTCACTACGAATAACTTGACCAGCTAAAACAGTACAGATTTGGTTGAATAGAAATGTCAGGCCTGTTTTTTTTTGCGCTGTGTGACAGGTATAGGTTTAATCACAGAATTAGACTTGTATCTGCACGGTAGCGTGTGTGTTAAGTTTTTCTGAATGACACTATCAGCACCTTCAATGTAAGATATCCTTTTTGGGATAGATTTCAAGTAGGCCTCATATAGCAGAAACTAGTTATTTTGAGAATGGCAAATTTGGGAATAGTTTTTCAACCCAGAACAAAAAGTGTGCTTTTACGGTCACTACAAATAACTTGACCAGCTAAAACAGTACAAATTTGGTTGAATAGAAATGTCAGGTCTATTTTTTAGGCGCTGGGTGACAGGCTCAACTTGCCCCTGATGTAGTATATGGCCAAAAAATAACCACACTATTGATGGTTAAATGCACTTGGGTGACACAGGCTCAGCCTGCACCAGATGTAGTATATGGCCAAAAAATAACCAGACTGTTGATGGTTAAATGCACTTCGGTGACACAGGCTCAGCCTGCAGCTGATGTAGTATATGGCCAAAAAATAACCAGACTGTTGATGGTTAAATGCACTTCGGTGACACAGGCTCAGCCTGCAGCTGATGTAGTATATGGCCAAAAAATAACCAGACTGTTGATGGTTAAATGCACTTCGGTGACACAGGCTCAGCCTGCAGCTGATGTAGGATATAGCAAAAAATAACCACACTATTGATGGTTAAATACACTTGGTGATAGCTTGTGCTGGTGCACCACAAGCCACAAAATGGCCGCCGATCACCCCAGAAAAAAGTGATCTAAAAACGCTCTGGGCAGCCTCAAAAAAGTGAGCAAGTCGATATTAGCACTTTAATGATCCACAGCTGCAGATCGATCACTGAATGAAGTCTTTTGGAGGAGTTAATATGCCTAATCTCGCCCTAACGTCGCATCAGCAACCTCTCCCTATGCTTGAATCAGCAGAGTGACGTGCAGCGCTACGTGACCAAAGCTTATATAGAGGCTGGGTCACATGCTGCACTGGCCAATCACAGCCATGCCAATAGTAGGCAAGGCTGTGATGGCCTCTTGGGGCAAGTAGTATGACGCTTGTTGATTGGCTGCTTTGCAGCCTTTCAAAAAGTGCCAAAAAAGCGCCGAACACCGAACCCGAACACAGACTTTTACGAAAATGTTCGGGTTCGGGTCCGTGTCACGGACACCCCAAAATTCGGTACGAACCCGAACTATACAGTTCGGGTTCGCTCATCCCTAGTAAAGACTGCTCTGAAGGGATTTCAGCACCTGTTCGATTAAAAATGAATCCTACTACCAGAGCCCTACTTCGGCTCATGGAAAGACTTCTTCAGGCCCTCTATGCAATGGTCGGCACTGATGGCAGAAGTGCGGGAGGCCGCTATTAGGCCGCTATTAAAAAGGCTACTCGCACCAAGATTTATTTTGAGGAGTTGGCGAAAAATGTCTACGAGCGCCACACTGACACCCAACCCTGTCTGGAAAGGAGAAAGGGGTTGGTGGTGGCCTTCGACAAGAACCGAGGCTTCGGTTTCATTAAGGACTATACGACCGGCAGGGATCTATATGTGAATCGCAGATCCGTCAAATGGAGCTACCTCCCTGAACATTTACATAACCTCCGCAAGGGAGAGGAGGTAGAGTTCACCCCTGCCGAGGGCCTGCGCGGCCCCTACGCAACAGCTGTGACCCGTCCCAAGCAAAAATCCGAGGATTGGGAAAGGGACGAGGAATTGGCCAGCCTTGAGCGCGAACCGGAGCGTTCCCCAGAGCCGGCCCATACCACCTTCCAGGAGCGGGGCTCTTTCATTGGACCCAACGTGTTTTGGCAGCCAACCGTGGTGGAGAAATGGGTAAGCCCCCACCTGTCGCCTGAACTGCCCCGCCGGGAAAAGACCATCAGAGAGCTGGAGAACTTAGAGCGATTTCATGCTGCGCTGGATAATATCCGCAAAGGAAAAAGGGCAGACGCGGCACCCGAATCTGCAGCGGCCGCGCAAGACAAGCCGGATCCCTTACCTGCGGTGACGACAGAGGATCCCAGCAGCGACGCAGAGCTTGAAGGTTTGGATGTGCGACTAGAGCTCCAGCTGAGAGGCCTGCGTCAGCTTGCCGCCTCCAGGATACCGTCTCCGCCGCTGGAAAGAAAGGGTGCAAATAAGGACTCAGACGTCTCTGAGCCAGAGGTAAAGGTGTCTATCCCTACCAGCCGGCCCTCTATTGTAGCTGCAGCCGCTATTGCGGCCCCAAGAAAACTCACCTATGCCAGGAGACGCCGTGTACAATCAGTAACCCCTGAGCCCCCAGGGCCTCCTGCTGTGGTCGCACCCAGGGACGGTGATCCTTTTATTGCATTAAGGCCTCCTGCGGCATATTCCCCTAGGCCTATGGTGCCCATACCTGTAAGGGGTCCCTTCATGCTGCAGCTGCCGCCCAATACCATTTTGTGGGCCCATCCTTATTTGGACCCTTGTGTCCGGCCCAGTTTGCCAGCAGAACCAGGATGTGCCACTGATGTACCAAGTGGAACTGATACACACCTGTGAGTAGGCCTGCCAGGCCATGATACTGCTTTCTTTTGTCAAGGGACACAATTAAAGAGGATTTAACCCTTCCAGGAGTCCTTTGTTTTTGGCCCTATGTTGCTGCTGCCAGTTACCCACGGCTCAGTGGTGGTGGTAGGCCACTGAAATTACTAATTGCTACAAGGCCATCCAGTTTACAGGACCTCCTGCCTGCTTCAAAGAACTTAAAGCCAAGTTGTGCCTGTTTGATTTTGAACTTTAACCCTTTTAACCCCCTTTTCAGGTTGATTAAGGGACATTACAGCACTTATTTTACATGCCATTTTAATAATGTGGACTTTTTATGTGCTGTGACTTTTATATGCAACTCGTAACTTCAAGGAAATGTGCCCAGAGATGACTCTAATTTATGTGGGCGTCTGAGATGCTGTTTTATGGGACTATTATATTTTATTATGGACAATTATACTTCAATTTTATTATGGACTATCCTGGTATCCCTGATACGCTGCACCAGGTCTGCGCCCCCTGTTCCCTTATACTATTCCGAGAGAAGAGAATGACGCCCCTTTTCACCGGACTTGTTCCTTAGCCAGCCGAGCTGCCTGATATATATATATATATATATATGTATTTGCAAATGTAGATGTGTGTTCCTGCTTTGCATTATTTTTGTCTTTCAGGTGCAGTTTCCCAGCTGGGCAGGGCCCCTTGTGTTGCGCCGAGGACGGGCAACGTTACAGCAACGGGGTATGTAGTGTCCCACTAGGTAAATGTGGGCACTACACAAGGGTCAATTGGGCCACTTTGTTCTCCACCTCCTGTGGGACAGTGGCAGTCTATTTCACAGTACATTTTAATGCATTTTAATATGTATTTTATGTGTATTTTCCCTGTGATATGTGCAGCAGGCGTACAGAGGGTAGTTCAGCCTCCTATTCACTAGAGGTAGCTAGTAAGCACTTAGTATATATATATTCAGACCCAGACAGGGAGGAGTAGGTCTGTAGTCAGGAGTCTGTGGAGACAGAAGTGAGAGGGCACCAGCCAGAGACAAGCTGAGGGCCTCCTCCTGACATGCAGCTAGACAGCCCAGGCTTCTAGTTGCCACCAGGAGGCTAGTGAAGGAGCATAGCCTGCCTGAAGTTTCCTGAGCCTATGTTTAGCTCAGAAGATTCACCCCAAGAGAAGAGTTTGCCTCCTGGGAGAAACCTGCAGTTCCCACAAGCCAAGCAGAGTTAGTGTTCCAGCTAGTCAAGTAAGCTGAAGGGCAGAAGGATTATTAATGTGAAGCAAGGATAAATACCTGAGGAGGATTTCTACCAAGGATTAAATCCAGCATTAGGGCATCCGGGCCTTGGGATAAGACCAGACAGGAGTTCTAAAGGAACAGTGTACAGTATTTCTGAGGAGAAGGTACAGCCTGATCTGTGTGTGTTGTTGTTACCCTCTGAGTATCTTGCAAGGAACAGTATACCTGCCATTGATGTTAAAGCCTGCTTGTGATGAGAACCTGCTATATGGAACTGTATTGACCACCAACTGTATAAAGTTGAACTGTTGCTAGTAAAGAAAAGTTTGGTTCACCCTACCATCGTGTTCCTCATTTACTACAACTATAAATTGGTGTACCACCGTTACAGGCACTGGCATCACAAACCTTAAAGGTACCTTGCACTAGGCACATTAAACATCTGCAACATCCAGGGCACCTCGTCCACCATCAGGCCTGGTCCCTACATACAGAGAGTGCCCCAGAGGACTACTGTGCCAACCTCTCCATCACTGCTGTACGCTGCCCAGGGTCATCCCAGAAACTGTGAGTAACCCATAGCAACCCTCGTTTGCCTAAGTAACCGTGACCTCACATCGCAATACCCTGCAGGGCCGCGTACTGCACCAGCAGGTAAACATGTCACTCAGGGCAGCACTTGTATTCACTCCCTTTGCAGAGCAGATTGTTGTTATTGCAGGTAAACAAAGAACCAGAAGAGAACCACGGAAATGAGGATATATCATTTTTTTTACCTAAAACTTGCTTAGCTCGGTTATATATTGCTGCCCATCAGATTTACAGTGCTATATATTTTATTTTCATAACTCGGACAACCCCTTTAAGACACCCTATCCACCTCAGACCAGTGGACACTATAGCCAAGGTTGCCAGATTGTAGTTGCTAGCCAGAGATTGCAATAACAGGGAATTTAGCAGGAGAAGGAGTAACTAGAGGTCCTTGATGCAAGAAATGGCTTAGTTCAGTCTTGGACATCTGGGAAGAATTTGCACTGTGTACAGATATGTGCACTGTGTACAGCTCCTACTGTGCACATAGTAAATAAAGACTCTTGTTAAGTTCAGTTTGGCCTGGTCTCTGATGATAGAGACGTGGATATCATTCTTGATTAAGTAAGATGGCCCCCATATCCTCCAGCTGTCAGCTAATGCCTTATTCACTCAAGTTGTAAGAGGACCCTCCTCCGTGATGTGTTATATATGACGTATGCTGTTAGAGTGAAGCCATTACAATATGGCGCTTGCACTTAGATGTTTACATAGTTTGCATACCAAAGTTAGTAAAAACAATGCACAATGCGCAGATGCCAAGTGTTATCTCTTCTCTTATTTTTGTATTTTAGCCAATGGAACAATGCCACGAGCCTCAGGGGGATGCCCCCTCTGATGTACTTATAAAACTGCTTCACTTCCTGTAATAAAGGAGACCTGCTTTGACCCTTGCCTGGTGTCAGTGTGGGTTCTTCCATGCATGTAAAATCCTAGGATTAAGATAATTTGGAGCAGTAGAGCAAACGTTTGAGGGCATCTTTAACACTGACTCTCTTAACACCAAACGCTGGCCATTGCATTTACATTACCTGTCCTGCCTTTCACCCACATGGGCATTAACACCATGGGCACCTCTGAACTACCATTAGGCAGGGAGGCCTGCAGCTACAGGGAGTGTCCGAGGGAACAAAGGGCGCCCCTCATTCACTGCATTGACCCCAGTGAGTGACAGCCTGCTGGAGTACAACATGACACATCATCAGGGCCACTACCACTCCTATCTTCTGTACCGGCTCCTCAGGGGCTCGCTGAAGTTGTATTGTACAACTCTCTATTCTGAATCAGGGGTCCTCAAGTCGGGGGCTCTCCTCTAGAATTTTCTTTTGTCCTAATAGAACAATCTTTTTAAGGTCTTACCACAACAGGAAAAGAAAAGTTACAACATTTGTTTTTTTTTTGTGATTTCCAATTTTGCATTTAAGTGAATGGGGAAAAACTTTGTCAAAAGAACAACTAAAAAAGTATAAATCAGAAAGACGAGTGACCTTCGAATGACCTTGTTCTCATCGGAAAGTGTCTCGTGTGGTGCAGATATTTCCCACTCCCGTGTTCGAGTCGGAAAGGCCCCGCAGTTTGATATCTCTTTGTTTATAATTTATCAAAATAAACCTTTGTGTCCCGTTCATAAACGGTGTCTATTTGCATCTATTAATATTCATTGAGTCTGTGAAAAACAAAAGACTGATGTGAAGAATAAATATTATTTGTGTGAAGAGAAATTCAATTTACCTTATCTCACCGCATTAAGAGACTTCAGAGAGCAAGAGATGGGCTTAATAGAGGAGAAGGAACTAGTATACTCCCAGGGGGACGTTACATGGGAAGATGGAGCAGAGATACGGAGACGTCTGCGCTCTTCTATGGATCTGTTACATATATGAAGACAGATGTAGCAGGTGGCGGGATGCATATGCCGGGTATGTGCCAAGAGTCTCTGTATCCCCCGCTGGACATGGACTTATATGTTTTTGCCTAATATTATATTACTTGAAATGTATGTATGATCACTTTTAGACACAATTTTACAGTCTACATATAAAAATAATGTCCCATAGTATTCACTGCTTGTTCAGTGTCTGCACTCAGTTTATCTGGGAATCTACATTCTGAATATGCAGTTTTTATGCAATGTTAACCAAAGTAGGATACATTTTCTTGTGTAATATAAGAATTCAGCTAAGTGGTTAGGGGCCTGTCTGACTACAAGCTTGCTGATATTTTCATATATCAACCAGCAGAATTGTAAATGTAGTGTAGAGTATAATATATGATCAGTACCGGAGACAATGCAATGTATGTACATAGTGTCTCCTCCAGGAGAAGAGGGAGTACAGCTCTGGAGTATAATACAGGATGTAACTCAGGATCAGTACAGGATAATTAATGCAATGTATGTACACAGTGACTTCGCCAGCAGAATAGTGAGTGCAGCTCTGGAGTATAATACAAGATGTAACTCAGGATCAGTACAGGATAAGTAATGTAATGTATGTACACAGTGACTCCACCAGCAGAATAGTGAGTGCAGCTCTGGAGTATAATACAGGATGTAACTCAGGATCAGTACAGGATAAGTAATGTAATGTATGTACACAGTGACTGCACCAGCAGAATAGTGAGTGCAGCTCTGGAGTATAATACAGGATGTAACTCAGGATCAGTACAGGATAATTAATGCAATGTATGTACACAGTGACTTCGCCAGCAGAATAGTGAGTGCAGCTCTGGAGTATAATACAGGATGTAACTCGGGATCAGTACAGGATAAGTAATGTATGTACACAGTGACTCCACCAGCAGAATAGTGAGTGCAGCTCTGGAGTATAATACAGGATGTAACTCAGGATCAGTACAGGATAAGTAATGTAATGTATGTACACAGTGACTGCACCAGCAGAATAGTGAGTGCAGCTCTGGAGTATAATACAGGATGTAACTCAGGATCAGTACAGGATAATTAATGCAATGTATGTACACAGTGACTTCGCCAGCAGAATAGTGAGTGCAGCTCTGGAGTATAATACAGGATGTAACTCGGGATCAGTACAGGATAAGTAATGTATGTACACAGTGACTCCACCAGCAGAATAGTGAGTGCAGCTCTGGAGTATAATACAGGATGTAACTCGGGATCAGTACAGGATAAGTAATGCATGTACACAGTGACTTCGCCAGCAGAATAGTGAGTGCAGCTCTGGAGTATAATACAGGATGTAACTCAGGATCAGTACAGGATAAGTAATGTATGTACACAGTGACTGCACCAGCAGAATAGTGAGTGCAGCTCTGGAGTATAATACAGGATGTAACTCAGGATCAGTACAGGATAATTAATGCAATGTATGTACACAGTGACTCCACCAGCAGAATAGTGAGTGCAGCTCTGGAGTATAATACAGGATGTAGTTCAGGATCAGTACAGGATAAGTAATGTAATGTATGTACACAGTGACTGCACCAGCAGAATAGTGAGTGCAGCTCTGGAGTATAATACAGGATGTAACTCAGGATCAGTACAGGATAAGTAATGTAATGTATGTACACATTGACTCCACCAGCAGAATAGTGAGTGCAGCTCTGGAGTATAATACAGGATGTAACTCGGGATCAGTACAGGATAAGTAATGTATGTACACAGTGACTCCACCAGCAGAATAGTGAGTGCAGCTCTGGAGTATAATACAGGATGTAACTCGGGATCAGTACAGGATAAGTAATGTATGTACACAGTGACTTCGCCAGCAGAATAGTGAGTGCAGCTCTGGAGTATAATACAGGATGTAACTCAGGATCAGTACAGGATAAGTAATATATGTACACAGTGACTGCACCAGCAGAATAGTGAGTGCAGCTCTGGAGTATAATACAGGAAGTAATGTATGTACACTGTGACTGCACCTGCAGAATAGTGAATCCAGCTCTGGAGTATGATACAGGATGTAACTCAGGATCAGTACAGGATAAGTAATGTAATGTATGTACACAGTGACTCCACCAGCAGAATAGGGAGTGCAGCTCTGCAGTATCATAAAAGATGTAACTCTGGTTTAACAGACATCTGATGAAATACATGTACTTTGGAATTTTCCTCCCTGGTATATGCAGAAGATTTAAAGCCTCAAAGTGTGGTACCCCAGAATTGGGTATTTGCAAAATGTTCTAGTTTTATAATGCTATTTAATGTTATTTAAAGGTGTTTTCTGACCCTGATTGGTGGGGGTCCAGTATCTGGAGGACCCTGAGAAGGCCGGGGTGCTCCTTCTTGTAGCTTATCCTAGACCAGTGATGGGCAAACTGCGGCTCTCCAGCTGCTGTAAAACTACAAATCCCATCATGCCCTGCTGTAGGCTAATAGCTGTAGGCAGACAGGGCATACTGGGAGTTGTAGTTTTACAACAGCTGGAGAGCCGCAGTTTGCCCATCCCTGGCGTAGACCAGTGATGTCAAGCTCATCAGTCACATAGCTTAGGAACAGCTCAGTCCTATCCAAGTGAATGGAGCTCAGCTGCAATACCAAGCACAACCGCTATACAATGTACACTACAGTACTGTGCTTGGTAAAAGTTGTGAGTAGCTCACTTGTATTCTGTAGTCTCCTCAGGGGGTACCAGGCATCGGATCTCTACTAATCAGATACTCATAACTTGAGGAAAGGTCACCAGTAGAGATGAGCGGATCTGTGGATGTTCAGGTTTGCCGGGTTCGGCCGAACTTCAGGTCAAAATTCGGGTTCCGGACCCGAACTTGACCCAATCTCGAACCCGAACACAAACCCCATTGAAGTCAATGGCTACCTAAACTTTGGTGTACTAAAATGGCTGTCGTAGTAAGTGCTAGAGGGCTGCAAAAGAAAGCAAAATAAGGGTAAGAGCAGGACAGTTGCCCTGCAAACAAATGTGGGTAGGGAAATGACTTACAATAACATAGAATAGAAAAAAAATAAAACATAATAATCTTGAACTAGGAGGCAGAGGTCAAAGTGGAGTAGGAGGTTGAGAAGGCGGTGGACGTTGCGGTGTAGGTGGAAGCGGCAGTGGAGGAGGAGGAGGAAGATGAAGCTAACACTGGTTTTGTTGTGTTTTCATTTGTATTTTTTTTCCTTTATTTATTTATTTATTTTATAAATTTGGGAAGACCCCCAAAACATTGGTAAATAGAAAAGAGAATGCAAAGAGAAAGTGCACTGGAGTATAACAATGGCTGGGTGCGGACGGTATACTTGTCTACTCAGCACAAGGTACGGACATGTCCTGTGGGATCCATGCCTGATTCATTTTAATGAATGGGAGCTTGTCCACATTGGCTGTGAAAAAGGCGACTGCGCTTCTCTGTGATTACCCCTCCTGCCGTGCTAAATGTGGGCAACTCGGCAGTCGTTGCGGAGACACTGTAGCATGTAGTCGCTCATGTGTGCCAGGCTGCCCAAAGGCAACTACAAGCTGTCCTCTGTTGGAGGTAAATCGTCTGTGCCCTCTGTATCCCCCCAGCCATGCTCCATTGATGCCCATAAGCTGCTTTGGGTGCCACCCTGCTGTGAACACGGTTCCTCCTCCTCATCATCCTCCTCATCCTGCAGAACTGTGCCGTGGCTGGACAGTTGTGTATCTGGCCTCTGTTGGTGCAGGAACCCACCCTCCGAGCCACTTGTGAATTACTTACCTGATAACCGTGGAAATAATTCTTCTTCCTCCTCCTCTTCCTCATGTGCCACATCATCTTCCATCATCGCCCGCAGTGTTTTTTCAAGAAGACATAGAAGTGGGATAATAATGCTGAAGACTGCGTTATCAGCATTGGCTATGTTGGTGGAGTACTTGAAACAGCGCAACACGGCACACAGGTCTCGCATGGAGGCCCACTCGTTGGTGGTGAAGTGTGTCTGTTCCGCAGAGCGACTCACCCGTGCGTGCTGCAGCTGAAACTCCACTATGGCCTGCTGCTGCTCGCACAGTCTGTCCAGCATGTGCAAGGTGGAGTTCCACCTTGTGGGTACGTCACATATGAGGCGGTGAGCGGGAAGGCCGAAGTTACTATATTACTATATTAATCTCCCTGTCACGTATGCAGTGCAGGTGTACCTCACACCAAAAATGGGTATATGTCACCGGCCGAACTAACACTCTCCCTCGCTTCCTGTCCCTGCACTACTCAGAGCTGATGGGCGGTGCTACACGTGATTCAGCTTGTATAGAGTCTGAGTCACATGATGCACCGGCCAATAACAGCCATGCCATTACTAGGCATGGCTGTGATGCCTTCTAAGTGCCCACAGCTTAAAACCTTGTTGATTGGCTGCCCTGCAGCCTTTGAAAAGCTTTATTAAATGCCCGAACCCTGAACTGGAACCTGAACTTTTCAGGCAAAGTTCGGTACGGACCCGAACTTTACAGTTTGGGTTCGCTCAACACTAGTCATTAGTATAAAAAAAATCTGAAAACCCCTTTATAATAATGTCTTGTAACGTACAAGTATATCTCTGTATGGATAAGTTGGGGTTAATAAACCTGACTCTGTCCCTGTATGAAGTTAGGTGTAGTAAGTCCGTGTCAGATTGCACCTTCTGTCGCTGTCTTAACCAAAGTGGACATAATGGAAGACAATTGAGGAGGAAACCAGTGTTGAAAGCAAATCATAAAAAGTGAGACGGGAATTTGCCAAAATGCATATTGACAAGCCACAAAGCTTCTGGGAGAATGTCATTTGGACTGATGGGACAAAACTGGAGCTTTTTCGCAAGTCAGATCAGCTCTATGTTCTCAGATGCAAAAATGAACCATACAAAGAAAAGAAAAGTGTACCTAATGTGAAACATGGAGGAGGCTCGGTTATGTCTTAGGGCAGCTTTGCTGTATCTGGAACATGGTGTCTTCAATCTGTTCATGGTACAATGAAATCTCAAGACTATCTGGCCTTTGTCAGAAAGCTTTGTCTTAGTTGCAGGTCACAGATCCTCCCATAGGTTAATAACCCAAAATACACAGAAAAAAAGGGCTATTGTGCATTGTTTGCAGTAGAATGTATGCTGGTGCTGGAGGTGCTGGCAATATGCCTATAAAACACTTATTAGCCATAGAAATGTGAGGTTTTTACTAAAAAAAAGACTGTCTGGCTGTTCATTTATAGAAAAAAAATGAAGTTATTGCAAGATTTTGTTGATTTCAGAATTTATAGTTCAACGTGATCTTGTTACTTGCCAGCAGCTGTACGAAACCGCATGAAACATACAGACCAGTCCCTCCTTCCCTATGCTTTCCCTGATAAAACCCTGTCTTTTTCACCTATTGATTAAGTATCCCTACCTCGTTAAATATGTCCCTATCATGTCCCTATACTCGCCCTACCATCCCTAGGTTACTGGTTTGTGGCAGACACAGCTGACACATGCTCTTGAATGGTTTCTATGAACAAAATGACCTGCTAGATTCCTGCCCCTTGATTGGCTCCCGTGCTGCCTGTCAGCCTGTGAACCAATCAGGGCAAGTCCCCTTTCCTTCGTGGGTCATATGATCTTCCAGCTTTATCCTTCCTGTTGATTTCTGTGCCAATTTTCGCTGTAAAATAGCACAAACACCATATATTTGTGTGATTTGTCCAATGCGGATTTCTAAAACCTCAGATTCGTTTGGCAACAGAATTTTTGTGAGATTCAGACTGAATTTGATATGTTCAGAATCGATTTGCTCATCTCTAAACTGAAACACAACAGCACATTCTAAGCCTTAGAATCTAAGGTATTTGACACATTATCATTACTAAGGCCTCTTTCACACTTGCGTTGTCAGGATCCGTCGTGTACTCCACTTGCCGGAATTACACCCCGGATCCGGAAAAACGCAAGTGTACTGAAAGCATTTGAAGACGGATCCGTCTTCAAAATGCTTTCAGTGTTACTATGGCAGCCATAGTAGGAGCGGGGAGCGGGGGAGCGGTATACTTACAGTCCGTGCGGCTCCCGGGGCGCTCCAGAATGACGTCAGAGCGCCCCATGCGCATGGATGACGTGCCATGCGATCACGTGATCCATGCGCTTGGGGCGCCCTGACGTCACTCTGGAGCGCCCCGGGAGCCGCACGGACGGTAAGTATACTGCTCCCCCGCTCCCCGCTACACTTTACCATGGCTGCCAGGACTTTAGCGTCTTGGCAGCCATGGTAACCATTCAGAAAAAGCTAAACGTCGGATCCGGTAATGCGCCGAAACGACGTTTAGCTTAAGGCCGGATCCGGATCAATGCCTTTCAATGGGCATTAATTCCGGATCCGGCCTTGCGGCAAGTGTTCAGGATTTTTGACCGGAGCAAAAAGCGCAGTATGCTGCGGTATTTTCTCCGGCCAAAAAACGTTCCGGTCCGGAACTGAAGACATCCTGATGCATCCTGAACGGATTTCTCTCCATTCAGAATGCATTAGGATAATCCTGATCAGGATTCTTCCGGCATAGAGCCCCGACGACTGAACTCTATGCCGGAAGAAAAGAACGCAAGTGTGAAAGGGCCCTAACTATCATTATTTTAATAGCTATGAGAGGCAGTAACACCCCTACCCCCTTAACACATCCACCTCACTCACCTCTGGAGCATCTCCAATTAAGGACTAGCGACCATGATGTGCCAGGTTCTCACTAATCCATTCCTTTTACATTAAACCCATGCTTTCCTCCCCTTACAATCAGCTGAATGTCTTTCCCATTCCTTGTAAGCACCTGATGTACTTTGTTTTGCTACGTTTGATTAATTGCATTTAATTAATCCGTTAATTAGTAATTAGCAAAAGCACGAAAAGCATTTTTCGGAGAATCTGTTATGGTGCTTCTAATAGATGTAAAGTGAAAAAAATCTAGAAATTAACATCATATTTCTTCTCTGCCATAAAATGGGAATGACAATAGATCCTGAACATGGAATTCCTAATGTGGAGGCAATAAGGGATTATTATTCTAAACCACAGCATAGAAAACCTTGAGATTACACTCTGGCTCCAGTTAATGGCAAGAAATAAAGCACATTCTTAAAATCTCATCATTTGCTTATTTCTGAATTTCTTATTGTAAGTTAAATGTATGTGAAGAAATGTAGCTTGCAGTCATATACATTGCGGTATAATTCTGTGGGAAAACATACACCTGGTGTTAAACAGTGCATAGTTTCCGCCATGTTTGATGACATGTTAACATAGTTTGTTAGGCTGAAAAATATATCCATCCATCCAACCAGCTCAGCCTGTTATTCTGCAAGTTGATTCAGAGGAAAGAAAAAAAAAAACTTGACGTAGAAGCCAATTTTCCTCATTTTAGGGGAAATAAATCCCTTCCCGACTACAATCAGAATAATTCACTGGATCAATGACCCTTCTCCAGAAATCTAATAACTGGCGGACACAGAAAACAGAGGGTCCCTGTGCAAAGAATGCCCCCCCCCCCCCCCTCCCCTCAGTTCTTTGTGGCAAGGGGCAGGGGTGCACCTAGCCTTTCTGTTGACAGAGTTCTAAATTAAAATAGCACCCCACCCCACCAAATTCTAAACCTAACCCCTTCCCTCCAGTCCTACTGTTAAGGAAACCATTATATACAGCACTACAAAACATACAGGAAATTACCATTACAGTGATGTCTTCTCTGATGTAGATGTTCTCTTGACTCATCTTCTCCATTCAGATCAGACCACCATGATGACTTCTTTCAGCCATGTCTTGTCTTTGCAGAGAAAAAATCTGAAAAATAAATGAAATAACAATAACAAACTAACAAAATAAAAATAACTGAGCCCAAAAAAAATATTTCTGTCACAATATTGTATCCATAATGTCCCCAAAAATTATTGCGCTAAGCTGATACTGTGCCAGGGTGTTCCTCACCGTAATAGTGCTCCCCAAAGTCCCTCCAGTAGAAATAATTATCTGCCAAAGAGCACTCAGTAGTAACAGTGTCTCCAATAGTAATAATGTCTCTATTCTGCCCCAAAAGTAATCATGCCCCCATAGTGCCCATACTAGTAATCATGTTCCCCGTAGTCCTCCTGTAGCAATAATTATCCTTACAATGAGTGCCAGTAGAAAAATGCCCCTATAATGTATGACAATGCAAAAAATACCCCCCTTTCTTTCAGATCAGACCCCCATATCAAACCTCAAATTAAACTGCCATATCAGATCCTCAGACCCGCATATCAGACCCTTAGACCACCATATCAGATCAGACCTTCATATCAGATCCTCAGACCCCCTTGTCAGATCCTCAGACTCCCATATAAGATCCTCTCACCCTCATATAAGATCCTCACATCGTCATATCAGATCCTCAGACCTTCATATCACATGCTCAGACCCCCATATGAGATGCTTAGGCCCCTATATGAGATGTATAGGCCCCCATATCGATGCTCAGCCCCTAATATCAGATGCTATTTTCCCCCACATTGACCCCACACTGCCCCCAGATATTCATTTTCCCCTCACATTGTCCCTACATAGTAATTTCCCCCCACAGTCATTTTTCCCTCCCACTGCCCCCACATAATAATTTGTCCCCACATAGTAATTTGCCCCCACATAGTAATTTCTCCCCAGACTGCCCCACAAAGTAATTTGCCCCTCACACTGCAGACTAAAAAGTCTTGTCGCCATATGCAAATTTGAGTATATGTTCCCCTCTCACACTGGTCTGAACCGGCTGCACAGGCGGTATGTCCGCCCCTGGCCTACAGTGAGTCTGAGGTAGTCTGAAGCACACCCTCTATCTCTTTCTTGGTTGAGACTGCTGCTCCTCCCAGCAGGAAGTCAGTGCATGGAGAGATGATTTGTATTATAGTAAGAAAGTCTGGTCTTAAAGGACAGTGTATTAAACTACCAGTCAGATAAAGTTTATCAAGTATTTGCATATATTTTGGAAAATGGAAAATGGGAGCTGGAAGCAGAAGGTGTACTGAGCCTCAGCCAGCATTCACTTGAATGGTCAATCAGTAGAGACACCTGACAATTTGACATTGAAGAACTATCCTCCAGATAGGTCATCAATATCAAAAAGCTGGAATACCCCTTTAAGCTCTGCAAAAAGTTATGGGGAGAGATGTATCAAAACTGGTGAAAAGGTAAACTAGCCTAGTTGCCCATAGCAATCAATCAGATTCCAACTTTCATTTTTAAAAGAAGCTCTGAAAAATGAAAGGTGGAATCTGATTAGGTGCTATGGGCAACAAAGCCAGTTATACTTTATACCAGTATTGATGAAACGCCCCCATTGAATTTGTTGCTCCACGGTGATTAGAGTAGGCTCAGATCAGGCAGACATCTGCAGGAAAAATTATCTATTTGGAATCACTAATGAAATTTGGAGAAGTGAATTCCTTAGTAGACCGAGATAATCCACCAACAGTAGTAGAACTGTGGAGGAAGGGTCTGGACCTGATGCAAGTGGTGGTTTATTGTTGTGCCTCTTGAAGACATCATCAGATGAGGGTGGCCATGAAGAAAGAATATAGGGATAGACATACAGTGGAGATCAGACATGAGCTTGCAGTATCTACATTACCGTATTTTTCGCCCTATAAGACGCACCGGCCTATAAGACGCACTTAGGTTTTTGAGGAGGAAAATAAGAAAAAAAATATTTTGAACCAAAAGGTGTGCTTTTGGTGGGCTTTGAACTAATGGTAGCCTGTGAATGACACTATTATGGGGGATCTGTGGATGACACTGTTATGGGGGTCTGTGGATGGCACTGTTATGGGGGTGTCTGTGGATGGCACTGTTATGGGGGCGTCTGTGGATGGCACTGTTATGGGGGCGTCTGTGGATGGCACTGTTATGGGGGCATCTGTGGATGGCACTGTTATGGGGGCATCTGTGGATGGCATGACACTGCTGTGGGGGGATCTGTGGATGACAGATTAATAGCATCTTATGCTATTTGTCATCCACAGATCCCCCTCATAATAGTGTCAGCCACTGTGAATGACCCCCAATACAGGGGGTGAAGGCTGGCATCTACACTAGTTTTGTAATGGCAGCAGGGCCCAGTGCAGTCACTGTATTCTATTGCACCGGGCCCCGCTCACTGTACTAATCGTATCTAACTGCAGGCAATGTTTAACTATAGAATATGTTAAATCCAGCAGCCTGTACTTACGACCATTGCAGGTAGGAGGCAAGAGGCTGGGCGGGTGGGCACTGGCAGCGTAACTCACTACGTCACGTGCCCGCGCCTCCTGCTTCATTCATAAAGTGGGCGGAGCATGCACGTGACATAGGAAGTTACGCTGCCAGCGCCCGCCCACCCAGCCTCCTGCCTGCTACGGACGTAAGTACAGGGTGCTGGATTGAACATATTCTATAGTTAAACATGCAGCTAGATACGATTAGTACAGTGAGCAGGGCCCGGTGCAATAGAATACTGTGACTGCACCGGGCCCTGCTGCCATTACAAAACTAGATGCCGGCCCCCAGCCCCTCCTCCCTCCTCGCTAATACACCTCCGACCGCGCTGTGCAGTCACAGTATGCAGTCGGCGGTGTATCAGTGTAAACGGCAGCATTCACCCCATAAGACGCACTGCCATTTTCCTCCCACTTTTGGGGGGGGGGGGGAGTGCGTCTTATAGGGCGAAAAATACGGTATATATACTCACTCTGCATTCTTTTGGAATCGCTAAAAGATGGATCAGAGTTTCAATATATTTAGGAGATAAATACCACAATATTATGATGATATAAAACTGCAGGAACATATTTTCGTTTTGAGTTACCACAGTCCACAAAGTAAACATCTCGATGGCAAATTAAGCTCTCCCTCATCTAGAGTATACATCCTCTATAAATTTCAGACAGATGTAGCAGACACCAGGCGAGAACAGCTGAAGTCTGCCTACTGCATCTCAAATTGGAATGCAAGCCACATACCATGTCATGTGCATTTCAGCTTTTATTTAAAGGGAACCTGTCATCAACTTTATGCTGACCGTACTGAGGGCAGTATAAAGTGGGTACAGAAATGCTGATTTCAGCGGTGTGTCACACATCAGCTAAAAGTAAGTGGTTGTTGAGAACCAGCATCATAACCATTGCAGCCCAGGCCTTGAAAAGAGTCAAATCTACCTGAGAAGAGTCCTGGTTATTCATGAATTCTTGCTCTTCCTGCCCACCTGCTGATGACTGACCGTCTTCTACCTAGTTTTCTCCCTTTTTCTCTAGGAGAGAACTGTCAGTCATCAGCAGATGGGCGGGAGAGCAGGAGATTATGAATGATCAGGACTCTTCTCAGGTAGATTTGACTCTTTTCAAGGCCTGGGCTGCAGTGATTATGATGCTGGTTTTCAGCAACCACTTACTTTTAGCTGATGTGTGACACACCGCTGACATCAGCATTTCTGTCACTACTTTATACTGCCCTCAGTACGGTCAGCATAACGTTGATGACTGGTTCCCTTTAAAAATCTTGGATCAATAGGAAGCTTGGAATCGAGATAATCAAACTTTTAGTTATTTGTTCGGGAGGAAAAAATATTTTTTCTTTTGGATGTTATACTGTCTGTAATAAAATTTAAGAATCTCTTTGACTTATTCCAGAAGAACGAATAAAGTAATATAGAAATGACTGAACCATTTCTATCAGTCAAGTGCATGAGTTGAAATGTCCTCAACACAATGAGAAAATAACTTGTTAGCAGACAATGGTAGTCCCCTTACTGTCCACAAAAGGTTGAGGCCTAGAGAGAGGCCACACACTGGAGAATAATAGGACTGAAGACTTTACAGGAGAACTTTTTCAGCAAGTAGTTGGGATACAGATGCCTTTTGTGAACGTATCTTATCCACAAAAAGGCACTCAGTGATATCAGCTAGTGCACAATTTATAGTCCCCTTCTTTTCACAGTCACACAACTTCAAGGCATCACCCTTGTGCTCTCTTTGCAGAGGGAGTCTCTCCCACAAAGGTGCTTAAGCAAGACTGTTGTTGGTCTTACTTAAAAACAGGAAGTTGGCTGCCCCAGATGCCTTATTGATAAAGTGATTTTGGGTTTACAAAGATGACATATGTGGGGGCATTTATTAGGTCCCCTGCTGCCATGACAATGTGTAGAGCATGGGTACTTTGACATTTAGACATCTGTGGACATTTGCCCCTGTTCCCCCTATGCAAAGTCATCAACTCCTCACTGTATTTCACTTTAAAGGGTTAACTTACATTGACTTATACTGTTTAATACTTTGTACTTGCATTTTTATGCATGTTGTGATATATAAACCTGTCCATTTGTACTGAATTTGCATGGCACGGTGAAAAGAGTTAATGAATGCTGAGAGACTTTTGGGACTTTGAATGAGAAGCTTGTAATTTTCCACAGTTACCATTAGATTTAATCCCTTAACGCCCAGTGCCATACATGTACGTCGCTGGCCGGGTCTTTAAATATGGCGCCTGCTCCTGAGCGCTGCGGGCGCCATAGCCGTGGGTGGCCGCCTGCTTCTTATAGCAGACACCCGCGGCTCTTGTCCGCAACCGGCAGTAATGACGATCGCGGACATTTAACCCTTCAGATGCCGTGGGCAGGAGCGCGTGAAACACCGGAAGCACGCGCTTCCGGTGATGCTCCGGCTCCCCCGTGTGCCGATAGGAGGAGCCGGAGCGTGTGTGCAGCAGCCCCTCTCTTTGTGAATGACAGGAGGCTGCTACATAGTATTTCCTATGGAGCTCTTGCATGTATTAGGGCTCCATAGAAAAGTAGTAAAATCATCATAGATTCCAATGCAAGTGCATTGGAGTCTATTATAATAGCAATCTAATGATTACATGTTATATTTCCCTATTAAAAAAGTGTAAAAAAAAAGTTTTTTTAAATAAAAAAACATAAAAATTCTAATCACCCCCCTTTTCCCAAAATTAAAATAAAAGAACTAAAAAAATAAAAAAAATACACACCATGGGTGTCGCGATGTGCGAAAACGCCCATCACCCATAATATAAAAATATAAAAATATATTCCCCATACGGCAAACAGCAAAACGGAAAAAAGCGTCCAAATGGCCGATTCGCCATTTTTGGTCGCTTAATTTTCGACCAAAAAAATGTAATAAAAAGTGATCAAAAAGTCATACGCACCCCAGAATGGTATCAATGAAAAGTTCACATCACCCCTCAAAAAATTAGCCCCCATACAGCTCTGTATACATAATTTCAAAAAGGTTATAGTGGTCAAAATATGGCGACAAAAAAATAAAACTGATTTTTTTTCCCCACTTTTAATTTTTTTTATCAGTATCAAAACGCAAGAAAAACTATACATATAAGGTACTTCGTAGAATAAAAGTAACAGGTCAGTTTTATCATACATCGAACGTCGTAAATTAAAAACCTGTAAAACTGTGGTGGGATTTTTTGCAATTTCACCCCATTTGGAATTTTCTCTTCGCTTACCACTACATCATATGCAATATAAAATAGCGGAGTTAGAAAGTACAACTTGTCCTGCAAAAAACAAGCCCTCATATGGCTATGTGAACAGTCAAATAAAAAAGTTATGGCTCTGGGAAGGCAGGGAGTGCAAAACAAAAACACAAAACCTCCGGGCCTGAAAGGGTTAAAAAAAAAATGTTTTAGAGGGACTTGTTTACCACCAAAACCAGACAGACTGACCTTTTGAATGTATGGTTTAGCTCTGTTGTTATGTCTGAAAACCAAATCATTGCCATTGAATATCATTGAAGCTCTATGACAGAGGGGAGTTGAAACATTGTAACTGTTAGTGCTGAGTTTCTCTACTCCACCCCTCCAATGAAGAAGGTTCTAGTTCAGCCAAAAACTGTATATAAGGAGAGCAGTCAGAGCCCCTAGTGTTCTGCAGACCACCTGTATGTTCTTCAGTACTTCTGGGAAAATGCTCTATGGACAAATGAGAACTTTTTAGCACAAATGTTTTGAAGGAACAGATCCCTGCAATCCATCAAATAAAACCCAATTCCATAACTGGACATGACCAGCTTTACTCTCACCTACTGTAGCCTTCTCCCATTCCTAAATTGTAAGCCCTTGCGGGCAGGGTCCTCTCTTCTTCTGTACCAGTTTGTAACTTGTCTTGTTCATGCTTATTGTACTTGTTTTTTTTGTTGTTTTTGTTTTTTTGCTTTGCTGGCTCATGGCCTGGATGCCTTGCTCTCATTGAGGGAACAAGAAACTTTAAGGTTTTACGGGAGAATGTAAGCATAGCAGTTCATTACCTCAAGCTGTATAGACATTGGATGGTACAAGACAACGACCCAAAGCACTTAAGAAAATCAACTAAAGAATAGTTGGAAAAAAAAGATTTGTGCTTTTGGATGGCCAAGTCAGAGTCCTGACCTTAACACTATGAAGATGCTGCTGCATGACCTGAGAAGCGGTACAAATTCCTCCTTAACACAGCAACAATCTTATTTGCAGCTACAGGAAACAATCGTCACAGGGGATTTCTGATATAGGGGAATGCAAAGGTCATTCAATTCAAGGTTTCAGCAAAAAAAAAATTCCAAGCACAAAATGTGACTTAGATAACAATTAGACCACATTTAATTAGTAATCAAGGCAGAAATCTTGATGACTCCAAAGGGCTCGTTATTGGAATTGTATGATTGTACTACACAAATATGGCCACACTGTTGTACAGATAATGTCAGTCACATAGAAGTGCTAAGTTCCTAGCCTTCTGTTACTTGCATTAGTATATGCCTTTTCAGATCTGCTCCTGATTATGAAAGGTTACCTCAATTTATGGGTTGGTAAATTAGAGGGATTGGACCCAAAAAGCAACTTGTAGCTGGAGGCTATAAACCTTCACTGCTTTTAATCCCTTGTAGAGTGATAATTTAGCCATTGTATAACAGTCTTATTTGGCCGGTACTGTATTAGTACTGCGTATTCGTTTTATATGGTATTTTATGGACAAATTGTTGTGGTCCTATTTTCTATGTATTTATTTTTTATTTACTCATATAGCCATGATATATTTCACAGCGCTTTATATATGTGATCATTGCTTGCTCTCTAGTAGAGCTCACAATCTAAGTTCCGTATCAGTATGTCTTTGAAGTGTGTGAGGAAACCCACGCAAACACGGGGAGAGCATACAATCTCCATGCAGATGTCCTTAGTTGGATTCAAACCTAGGACCCCAATGCTGCAAACCTCTGGTGTTAACCACAGAACCACCATGCCCATAAGAAACTGTCCTTACATGAGTCTTCTCTGTCTGCTCTGCCCTATTTGCTACTTACACATGTACAATTTCATTATGGTTTGGTCAACTGTTGCAATAGGAGACTACCCTCCTTACTCCAAAAAGGGTGAAGGCAAGGGCTCCCGTTGACTATGCACTCCAGTATTGCCTTGAACCAAATTCTACAACAGACCGGAGGTTCCACTATCTTGTCCGTGGCATTATGCCATGGCCAGTAATGGGTACGCTGACGCCACTTATGCAGCGGGTTGTTTAATGTTCTGCATTTGTCGTGACGCCAATTGCAGCGTGCGCAGGGTACTGTCACAGGGCCCTCAAAGGTGTTATAACTCACGCCCAGGTTAGGAATGCCAGAGTGGTGTAATGTCTCTGTATGGTGGTGATAACGGTGTCTCCTTCCTGGGTACGGCTGGACTCCTGGCTCACTAGCAATACATTTAATGTAGTACTAGTAGGAATAATAGAGGGATTTTTCAGCAGAAATTGAGATCCAGACCTTTTGTGAAGTTTAAACTTGTCTCTACTGATTGCAACTTTCATCCAAGCAAGATACAGCTTTTTGTCTTTGGTCCCAGCAGGTATTGTCAACGTTTTGCAGGAATTTATCTTCTGCACATCAACCTGGAGCTTGCAGGAAAGGACGTCTGCTTTGTAGTTCTATACCGTGGCAGGAATTTGGCTTCTGCACTTTCTATCTTCTGCTATATGGGGACTGACTAGCTGAGGAGGAATATGGCTTCTCCTGGGTCTCTGGACTTTACTCACAGTTATCTTCTCAGGGAATGCTTTCTTCCTGGAACCGGAGGTCATCTGCTTGCTTCATCCAGCTGAGGATGCAGGGCTCAGGCTGGGGATTTAAACAATGTCTCAGCCGAGACAAGATCCTGGCTTAGTTCCCTATATCAGAGATCCTAACACACACACCCTGGGCTACACTCACTCTAACTTCCTTCTCTCCCCATGCTGCAGGATGTGGGCACAGCCCACTCTGCTCACAGAGGGGGAGCTAAGCTGGAATGAACTATTCCAGCTTAGATGTACTAAACTGAACTTAAGTCCTTACCAGACCATTGCTGCCATCTGCTGGTGAACATGGAAATTACAGCAATTATTAGAGTTAACAAGGTTTTATGCACATCTTTGAAGATATAATGTAAAATCATATCAGATGACATAGTTAATGCTCTTAGGAGATTGTAGCGGGGTAGAAGAGTTTAGTAACACAACTCTGGGGTGTTACACATACTGTACAGTATTTGCCCCCTGTGTATCATACTTCTGTCCTACACTATCATGGTGGGAAGTTAAAATCGCCAGTCGGTTATCTGCGCACTCTGGCAACTTTGCTCATCCATATTCTGTAGATTTTCCAAATCTTCATAAGAAGCAGTCATGTTCAGAGTTCCAAAGGCAAACACATTCACAGTATATGGTAAAGATCCAGTATCCAGTCTAGTGTCTAATGGCAATGGCTATGGAGATAACACAACGCGTTTCGCAGACATTTACAAACGTTGATATTGGCAATTACTTATCTGCTTGTCTTACAGAGTTATTTTGTACAAAAGCGAGCTGCGGTTGACCGGGTTCCTGATGCCTTCCTATACCAGAGGAACTTTCTGGAGTCCTTTTATATTGCTTTGTTCGTTTACAGGGGGCTGTTCACCTACTTTTGTTTCTGTAGACAGCGAGCCATTCCAATCAAGATATTGACACAGGAGCAGTGACAGGAGTATTGAGAGGAGAGTGATTACTGAGACATTGATTGCAAAGATGGAGACAACAATTATATAACAGTAGAAATTGATTGTTCGCAATGTTTCATTTGTCATTACAGAACATTTCTATCTCAGTATATCTATATTTTTTCCAACAAAGCCACCGCCGACCCTGATTATTTTGTGACAGAAATAAATGTTGGTAGAAATCTTCAATATCTTGTTTTACCCAAGTTTCCAGTATAATAAATTACCAAGAGGGCTAGAGGTTCGCACCAACTTACATACTGTAGCTTTGAGGTCTTCTAAGCTTTACCTTTCAGACTGTGACCTTTATTTTTTGAAATGCGTAAGTGATTTATATAAGATTTATGGAGCTTTTAAAAAATGGGAAAAAAATGATTTAAAAATGTGGTGAATAATCTCTTATAATTTATACAATCCTTAAAAATTAAACCCAGATAAGTATAGTCAATTATTATAATAAAATATCGTAATTGTTGCTTCTATCTCCCGTTCTGGGCTGTGGTCACATGACCATGTCCTTGCAGCTCTTATTTCCTGTGATGTTATGTCCATGGGCGTGTTAAAGCAGCAAAAAGGGGCAGTGATAGGAGAGTGTCTATGTAACTAGCTTGGTGGGAGGGGTTAGAAACTAGCTGGGTGTTGTAAGGGGCGGTGCTGGGGGAGTGGCAGAGAAAGGAGAAGTGCATTATGGGTTTGGTTGGATAGATCAACAGGAAGTGCTAATTGGTGAAAACGGGTCACAAGAGTCCAAACTGAAAAAAAAACCTAGGGAAGATGTACATGAGATAAGCAACTATGTGAACATATGTGTTAAAAACCATAGTGATCCTAGAAAACACTTTTAAAGGGGTTCTTCGCTTTGTACAATCTTGCTGAAGCTTTCTTTGACAATAACATTGTGAGGTGGTACAGTATAAAGGCATATCTACCTAAAAGTGCCAGTTCTGAGTGTCATGGCTGCTTCAGTGCTATAGTATCTGGAGTAGGAGATGTTTGCTCTGCTCATTATGATGTTCTGGGTCTTTAGCAGTGAGATCCAGCCACTAGATGATGGTGTTGCACAATGCATGCACTACTCTATGAAGAGAGAGTACAGGACAATGTGCCAGCCAACTTTTTATGATGTCACTGCTGAGGCAAGAAGAGAGGAACCGACTCTGATAAGAAGGACTGTAGGGAGCCATCTTGGAATAGAAGGGCAAATGCCATGATAAACTTTGCATCTCCCTGCTGGGGATTCAGGCCATTAGGCCTACCTCAGTGGCTGCTGCAATAGGAGAGATGTTAAGAGTTTCTTATCCAGCCAAAGCAGACAGAGAGGATACTGTTCTCCTTGAATGTGATGCACTAGCGCCGAGTGATGTGCTTTCTCGCTAGCTGTAGATGCTCTGAAGTAAGACCTGAGCTGCTAATGGGGCTTTACAGGACCTGAGTCTAGAGGTCTGAAGTAGAGTCCCTGGCTAGGGATGAGTAGCAACAGTCACCACTGCTGTTGTAATAGTAAGGTGGCCTCGAGAGAGAGACACATGGCCCATAGTGCTGCTGAGGATCCTGCAAATGAGAGGACTGTGTTAGCAACTGGCTGCAGTGACACAAAGACTGACCATGTGCTAGGTTATTAGAACTGGCTTCCCCTGCGAGAGAAGAGGCAGCGGGAAAAGAGTTGGTGCTGCCAGACCAAAGAGGAGCCAGCAGCTTGGTTTGGGCATCAGTCCCTTGGGTGGAGTAAGGGAACTCCCTGCCAAGGTCTGAGAGAAAGAGTGTGACAGCTGGAAGTGAGGAGTGAACCAGAGATGCACACTGGTGACATGAAGACCTAATATCACCTCTTTAGCAGGGAGGTTCCCCTTGGGAATAGTACTTATCGGCTATATATATATATATATATATATATATATATATATATATACAGTACAGACCAAAAGTTTGGACACACCTTCTCATTCAAAGAGTTTTCTTTATTTTCATGACTATGAAGGCATCAAAACTATGAATTAACACATGTGGAATTATATTCATAACAAACAAGTGTGAAACAACTGAAAATATGTCATATTCTAGGTTCTTCAAAGTAGCCACCTTTTGCTTTGATTACTGCTTTGCACACTCTTGGCATTCTCTTGATGAGCTTCAAGAGGTAGTCCCCTGAAATGGTTTTCACTTCACAGGTGTGCCCTGTCAGGTTTAATAAGTGGGATTTCTTGCCTTATAAATGGGGTTGGGACCATCAGTTGCGTTGAGGAGAAGTCAGGTGGATACACAGCTGATAGTCCTACTGAATAGACTGTTAGAATTTGTATTATGGCAAGAAAAAAGCAGCTAAGTAAAGAAAAACGAGTGGCCATCAGTCAGTCAGTCAGCCGAAAAATTGGGAAAACTTTGAAAGTAAGGTCTATTTGACCATGAAGGAGAGTGATGGGGTGCTGCGCCAGATGACCTGGCCTCCACAGTCACCGGACCTGAACCCAATCGAGATGGTTTGGGGTGAGCTGGACTGCAGAGTGAAGGCAAAAGGGCCAACAAGTGCTAAGCATCTCTGGGAACTCCTTCAAGACTGTTGGAAGACCATTTCAGGGGACTACTTCTTGAAGCTCATCAAGAGAATGCCAAGAGTGTGCAAAGCAGTAATCAAAGCAAAAGGTGGCTACTTTGAAGAACCTAGAATAGAATATTTTCAGTTGTTTCACACTTGTTTGTTATGTATATAATTCCACATGTGTTAATTCATAGTTTTGATGCCTTCATAGTCATGAAAATAAAGAAAACTCTTTGAATGAGAAGGTGTGTCCAAACTTTTGGTTTGTACTGTATATCCAAAAGATGACAGAGCAGCACTCCTCACTTCAAGTGATGCAAATGATTCAGGTGCCAGCGTTTTCCCCTGAGTCCTGGGGTCCAAACACAATCCAAATAAATGTAACGCGGCACTCCTTAGATAAAAAGTGAAAAAATACAAAATTTATTCAACACATGTTGATACAGGCAACGTTTCAGCTCTCTCACAGAGCCATTATCAAGCCAAGTGAAACACATAATAAAGTGACTGTGCATATATAGGAACATTTCAGGAAGTAATCAGCGCTAATTTCCTGTTTAATTCCATACTGGTGCATATAAAAACTCCATAGGAATCCATAAAATTCAGTTACCTTATGCTCTCACGGAGCTATATCACAGATGGAGCGTTCCCCCATCTCGGCATGTCTCTCTGTACACTGCGCCTGCACTGCCCTCATACCGCCGTGCGTCATCACCCTGTGTTAGAGGCAGGCCAATCTCACAGCATGCTCTCACAGCGCTACATTAAAGATGGAGCCTTCCCCCAACTCGGCGTGTCTCCCTGTTCACTACGCCTGCGCCACCATAGCATCGCAGCGCATCACAAACCCGGCACCCAGGGCGGACCAACACTGTGACACGCGCGTGCCCTGCACCCCACGCCTGCAACAGGGAGAACACCGAAGGAGCACCAAAGTTACCAAGTCTGGAAACCTGGTCAACCATCAGTATTACATCGCGCAAGATCATGTCGCCCAAGATTCTCTATACATCAAAGCGCTGTATTCACTAGAAGCAGCAATAAAACCTTGTATTGACCCCAGCCTGAATTACATAATCATTATAATCGTTACCTGTATTTATTAAGGACTATAATTAGATATGGTATTGACCACAATCTATGTGACCTCCCAGGAATACTACCCGGTATATTCAACACATGAACATTTGCATACGTATACTCACATATTAAAGTTCCTCTGTAATAATGGTAACAATAAATATTATAAGGTAACTGAAATGGATAAAACCCGGGTAAGCGATCTCACCCACAGGTGTCCACAACTCTCAATAAGTAACTGCGGAATATAAAAAACTATCATAAATAAGTTGCACAATCCTTATATCATAATGTATCATCTACAATGACTCGAGTGTCGCCAGACACCAGGGTAGCAGCAATTTGTGCGCCATCCCCTACATACCTCAGTTGATCATTCCTGAGGTCACTCTAAATTCTATGTTTAACCCTTTAGGTTTGAGTGTATCCAAGCGATGGATCCACCTCAATTCGCATTTTTTTAGGAGGGACACCCTGTCTCCCCCCCTCTTTGGCATGGCCACCTGATCAAGTATCATAAACCTAAGTTCCTGTTCTTTATGTTTGTACTCACTGAAGTGCTTAGATACCGGGAGGTCTTTCCTCTGATTTCTAATACTAAGGCCTCATGCACACGACCGTTTTTTTTTACGGTCCGCAAAAACGGGGTTTGTAGGTCCGTGATCCGTGACCGTTTTTTCGTCCGTGGGTCTTCCTTGATTTTTGGAGGATCCACGGACATGAAAAAAAAGTCGTTTTGGTGTCCGCCTGGCCGTGCAGAGCCAAACGGATCCGTCCTGAATTACAATGCAAGTCAATGGGGACGGATCCGTTTGACGTTGACACAATATGGTGCAATTGCAAACGGATCCGTCCCCCATTGACTTTCAATGTAAAGTCAGGAGTCCCTTTTATACCATCGGATCTGAGTTTTCTCCAATCCGATGGTATATTTTAACTTGAAGCGTCCCCATCACCATGGGAACGCCTCTATGTTAGAATATACTGTCGGATATAAGTTAGATCGTGAAACTCAAATCCGACAGTATATTCTAACACAGAGGCGTTCCCATGGTGATGGGGACGCTTCAGGTTAGAATATACTAAAAGAACTGTGTACATGACTGCCCCCTGTTTTTAACTCATTGGTGGCCAGTGCGGTCGAACCCCCCTCCCCCCCTGTAGTTAACTCGTTGGTGGCCAGTGGGCCCTCCCTCCCCTGTAGTTAACTCTTTGTTGTCCAGTGCGGCCGCCCCCCCCTCCCTCCCCTGTAGTTAACTCGTTGGTGGCCAGTGGGCCCTCCCTCCCCCTCCAAATTAAAATCTCCCCCCTATCATTGGTGGCAGCGGAGAGTACCGATCGGAGTCCCAGTTTAATTGCTGGGGCTCCGATCGGTAACCATGGCAACCAGGACGCTACTGCAGTCCCGGTTGCCATGGTTACTTAGCAATTTGTAGAAGCATCATACTTACCTACGAGCTGCGATGTCTGCTTCCGGCCGGGAGCTCCTCCTACTGGTAAGTGACAGGTCTGTGCGGCGCATTGCTTAATGATCTGTCACTTACCAGTAGGAGGAGCTCCCGGCCGGACACAGACATCGCAGCCTCGCAGGTAAGTATAATGCTTCTACAAATTGCTAAGTAACCATGGCAACCGGGACTGCAGTAGCGTCCTGGTTGCCATGGTTACCGATCGGAGCCCCAGCGATTAAACTGGGACTCCGATCGGTACTCTCCGCTGCCACCAATGATAGGGGGGGAGATTTTAATTAGGAGGGGGAGGGAGAGGAGAGGGCCCACTGACCACCAACGAGTTAACTACAGGGGAGGGAGGGGGGGCCGGCCGCACTGGACAACAAAGAGTTAACTACAGGGGAGGGAGGGGGGGCCCACTGGCCACCAACGAGTTAACTACAGGGGAGGGAGGGGGGGGGCGGCCGCACTGGACAACAAAGAGTTAACTACAGGGGAGGGAGGGGGGCCCACTGGCCACCAATGAGTTAAATACAGGGGAGGGAGGGGGGGGGCGGCCGCACTGGCCACCAATGTGTTAACTACAGGGGGGGGCCTGCCCCCTGCTGCCTGGCAGCACCTGCCAGGCAGCAGGGGGCAGTCATGTACACAGTTCTTTTAGTATATTCTAACCTGAAGCGTCCCCATCACCATGGGAACGCCTCTGTTTTAGAATATACTGTCGGATCTGAGTTTTCACGAAGTGAAAACTCAGCTCTGAAAAAGCTTTTATGCAGACGGATCCGTCTGCATGAAAGTAACCTACGGCCACGGATCACGGGCACGGATGCCAATCTTGTGTGCATCCGTGTTCTTTCACGGACCCATTGACTTGAATGGGTCCGTGAACCGTTGTCCGTCAAAAAAATAGGACAGGTCCTATTTTTTTGACGGACAGGATACACGGATCACGGTCTCGGCTGCAAAACGGTGCATTTTCCGATTTTTCCACGGACCCATTGAAAGTCAATGGGTCCGCGAAAAAAAACGGAAAATGGCACAATGGCCACGGATGCACACAACGGTCGTGTGCATGAGGTCTAAACCTGTGATTGTTCAAACGTATCTTCACGTCTGTTGTTGTCTCCCCACATACAGCAGCTTGCAGGGGCACCACAAGACGTAAACCACCCACGAAGAATCACAGGTAAGATAATGTCTAATTACGCACTTTTCTCCTGTTGCTGGATGTATAAACTCCTTCCCTTTTTTTACAGTTTACAAATTTTACAAATTTTACACAGTTCAGGCAGGGATAACCGCCATTGTTTTTAGTTTTTAAAAAAGTCTGTCGTAAGCGTACTTGTTCTGGAACACTCGTCCTCACCACTCTATCTTTGATGTTTCGTGTCCTTCTATAGGACATCAGTGGGGCCTCTTTCAAAGCCAACATGTTTGGGTACCCACTCTGTAGTATACCCCAGTGTCGCCTAATGATATGTTGCACTTTGAGACTGTCTTCATTGTATGTGGATACAAACGGTACCCGGTTAGGACTTTTCTTGGGGCATGCTTTTTTCACCTACTCCCGAGGGATCGATTTTACTTTATTAATATGCCCCTTCACTAATGTTGAGGGATATCCCTTTTCTAGGAACGAGTCCCTTATTTTTTCCAAGGCTTTATTTAAATGGTCTTCCTCATCTACAATCCTTTTAACCCGTAACATCTGACTATATGGGAGTGATTTAATCATCCTGGTCGGGTGACAGCTTGTATATTGTAACAGAGTATTTTTTATCAGTTTCCTTAACATGCAAATCTGTGTGCAACTGCCCATTCTTTATATACACCTGTGTATCCAGAAATTGTACTCTTTCACTGGATGCCACTAATGTGAACTTGATATGTTCATCCTTATTATTAAGGAACACATGAAACTCAGATAAAGCATCTTGGGTTCCAGTCCAGATGAGGAACACGTCGTCTATGTACCTCCACCACATAAGCACGTTTCTATAGTGGGGAGATACATAGACAAGGCGCTCCTCAAGAGAACGAACAAAGATATTTGCAAAAGTGGTCGCGACATTAGAGCCCATAGCCGCGCCCACCCGAAGCAAATAAAATCTGTCCTGGAACCCAAAATAATTGCACCTTAATGTAAGTTCCAAGAGATCCAGAAGAAAGCGTATACTCTGTGCAGAATACGTAGATCCTTCTAGTGCCCTACCCACAGCTTATAATCCCTCTCCATGGTCAATGGATGTATAGAGGGACACTATATCAAATGGCGCCAAAATACTGCCATCTGGTACTTTAACTGTTAATATCTTCTCCCAAAAATCGCCTGTGTCCCTGACATATGATTTTGCCCCAATAGCAAATTCCCTTAATGCTCTGTCCAAAAATATAGCAATATTGGACAGGATAGATTCCCTCCCCGAAATAATCAGGCGTCCTGGAGGGTTATCTAACTTTTATGTATTTTAGGCAATACATACATCAAAGGGACAACAGGCGACTTAACAATCAAAAATTCTTTCAGTTGTTTGTCTATAATCCCTTCCTTTTTAGCTTTTGTTAGTATCACCTCTATCCTCTAGGCTATGTCAAACTTAGGATCCCTCTTTAACAATTCATATGTGTCTCCTGTCTGTAATTGACGTTCTATCTCTTGAACGTATTTGGATGTGTCAATCACCACGATCCCACCGCCCTTGTCCACGGGTTTTATGGTGAGATTGTGGTTATTGGACAACCCGTGCAACGCATGCATTTCCTAAGTAGTAATATTGGGTTTAGTTAATGGGGTACCACGTAGCTCATCCTTAAGCTTAGTGATATGCCTCTTAACACACTCAATGAAGGACTCCGTGACATGTGAATTAATCAAAGGTGTAAAATCACTTTTAGCATACAAATCAAATTGTTTCAAAGTCAGTGTATCTCCCCTTGCACAGAGCACCACATCTACTCTGTTTCCAGCAGAGTTGGAGTCCAACAACACCCTCAGTTTTAAAGCCCTGAAGAAGAGGTTCAAGTCCAACTCCTGGAGTGGGTGCAGTCTCCCTTACAACCTGGCAACAAGAGTCTTGCTCTCTTGTTGTGAGTTCTAGTGATCATCTGGGGAAACCTGTTAGTAAGTGATCAATTTCCCTGCAGCAAGCACTCCCCTAGGGTAATTAAAGCATTACCCATGACAGATCCTCCAGAGTTAGAGACGCTCTTTCTAGCTGCTCTCTATTGTGGACAAGTGATTAGGATCCTGAATGGAGAACTCCACCCCCCCCCCCCACTATATTAGCCTGGAGTTCTCTAATAGAGTATATATAAATGCATTTTCAAAAATGTTAAATATCTTTTTGATGTCTATCATGAGGATAAGCAATTAATGTTTAAGTGGCAAGGATATGACTGCTGATTCCCCCATGTGACGATCATCATAAGCTCCAGTCTTTTCATTGTTTATTTGGGCATAGTGCCATTCAAAGAAATTTGGCTTTGCCTGGCATCGCAGCTCAGCCCATTCAAGTGAATTAGACTGCGAGTACAGACACATTTTTGTTGTGCCTGGATAATCAATGAATGGACCATGACACTAAATCGGGGTTCACATCCCCTTCATTCTGACAAACAACATGGGTTCCAGGGGTCAAAAACTCACCAATCTCACATTGATGACCTTGGCATTCAAGCTTCCGTCTAAATTACAATGAATTACCATACTTTAGCTCACTTTCTTACTAAATTGCTGATAACCAATTAATTTCTAGAGATTTAAGATATATAATGGTCCATGGTCTCTAGGAAAAACAACAGCACGCTTACAAGGTGGCAGCAGGCGGGGGTGGGGGGTACCCTTTCTTCCTCTTGGGGCACATACTGGTTTGGGGCAGATGGGGTGCCCTTGGTGTAGAGGATAGGTCATCAGTATTTGGACAAGCATCACTTGAACAACCACTAATTACAATAAACTACCAGCATTTAGTTCCTTGGCATATGCCAGTGAAATGCCCTAACTAGACTTAAAAAAAAGAAGCTCTGGGCACCTTTTGTGGTTCCAATTATGTCTGTTATGGCTACAAAAAGTCCCTTCCTCAAACAGTGTTTTGATCAGGATTGATCATGGCACTGAAAGGATGAGCTGCCAGGATTAGAGTTTTTTTTCCGATCCTGGAGGTTAAGATGGGGTGTGGTTATATACTGTATCATAATTGCTCTTCCACTGAGGATCTCATGGGCCATGATCTTGTTAACATAATAACACATCAAGGTTAGGGATGAGCGAACCCAAAATGTATAGTTCGGGTTCGTACCGAATTTTAGGGTGTCCGTGACACGGACCCGAACCCAAACATTTTCGTAAAAGTCCGGGTTCGGGTTCGGTGTTCGGCGCTTTCTTGGCGCTTTTTGAAAGGCTGCAAAGCAGCCAATCAACAAGCGTCATACTACTTGCACCAAGAGGCCATCACAGCCTTGCCTACTATTGGCATGGCTGTGATTGGCCAGTGCAGCATGTGACCCAGCCTCTATATAAGCTTGGGTCACGTAGCGCTGCACGTCACTCTGCTATGATCAGTATAGGGAGAGGTTGCTGCTGCGACATTAGGGCGAGATTAGGCAGATTAACTCCTCCAAAAGACTTAATTCAGTGATCGATCTCCAGCTGTGGATCATTGAAGTGCTGATATTTAATTGCTCACTTTTTTTAGAGTGCCCAGAGCGTTTTTATATCACTTTTTTCTGGGGTGATCGGCAGCCATTTTGTGGCTTGTGGTGCGCCAGCACAAGCTATCACCAAGTGCATTTAACCATCAATAGTGTGGTTATTTTGGGCTATATCCTACATCAGGTACAGGCTAAGCCTGTGTCACCGAAGTGCATTTAACCATCAACAGTGTGGATATTTTTTGGCCATATACTACATCAGGTGCAGGCTGAGCCTGTGTCACCGAAGTGCATTTAACCATCAACAGTGTGGTTATTTTTTGGCCATATACTACATCAGGGGCAAGTTGAGCCTGTCACCCAGCGCGTAAAAAATAGGCCTGACATTTATATTCAACCAAATCTGTACTGTTTTAGCTGGTCAAATTATTTGTAGTGACCGTAAAAGCACAGTTTTTGTTCTGGGTTGAAAAACCATTCCCAAATTTGCCATTCTCAAAATTAGTAGTTTCTGTTATATCAGGCCTACTTTAAATCTATCCCAAAAAGGATATCTTAGATTCAAGGTGCTGATAGTGTCATTCTGAAAAAACTTAACACACACGCTACCGTGCAGATACAAGTCTAGTTCTGTGATTAAAGGTATATCTGTCACACAGCGCGTAAAAAAAAAGCCTCACATTTATATTCAACCAAATCTGTATCTGTCACACAGCGCGTAAAAAATAGGCCTCACATTTATATTCAACCAAATCTATCATTACTGGTGTGCCTGTATTAGTGTAATACGGTACCTAAATAGATAGCCAGACAGTGTTAGGTGTCTGTAAAAAAAGGCCTGAATTTTAATTCAATACATTGGCCCGAATAATATTTTTCTTATTGTGGTGAAAGGTAACAATGAGGAAAACAACTAGTAAGGGACGCGGACGTGGACATGATCGTGGTGGTGTTAGTGGACCCTCTGGTGCTGGGAGAGGACGTGGCCGTTCTGCCACAGCCACACGTCCTAGTGTACCAACTACCTCAGGTCCCAGTAGCCGCCAGAATTTACAGCCATATTTGGTGGGGCCCAATGCCGTTCTAAGGATGGTAAGGCTTGAGCAGGTACAGGCATTAGTCAATTGGGTGGCCGACAGTGCATCCAGCACGTTCACATTATCTCTCACACAGTCTTCTGCAGAAAGCGCACAGATGGCGCATGAAAACCAAGCCCATCAGTCTGTCACATCACCCCCATGCATATCAGGGAAACTGTCTGAGTCTAAAGTTATGCAGCAGTCTCTTATGCTGTTTGAAGACTCTGCTGCCAGGGTTTCCCAAGGGCATCCACCTAGCCTTTCCCCAGGGGTGGAAGAGATAGAATGCACTAACGCACAACCACTTATGTTTCCTGATGATGAGGACATGGGAATACCACCTCAGCACGTCTCTGATGATGACGAAACACAGGTGCCAACTGCTGCGTCTTTCTGCAGTGTGCAGACTGAACAGGAGGTCAGGGATCAAGACTGGGTGGAAGACGATGCTGGGGACGATGAGGTCCTAGACCCCACATGGAATGAAGGTCGTGCCACTGACTTTCACAGTTCGGAGGAAGAGGCAGTGGTGAGACCGAGCCAACAGCGTAGCAAAAGAGGGAGCAGTGGGCAAAATCAGAACACCCACCGCCAAGAGACTCCGCCTGCTACTGACCGCCGCCATCTGGGACGAGCACCCCAAAGGCAGCTTCAAGGAGTTCCCTGGCATGGCACTTCTTCAAACAATGTGCTGACGACAAGACCCGAGTGATTTGCACGCTGTGCCATCAGAGCCTGAAGCGAGGCATTAACGTTCTGAACCTTAGCACAACCTGCATGACCAGGCACCTGCATGCAAAGCATGAACTGCAGTGGAGTAAACACCTTAAAAACAAGGAAGTCACTCAGGCTCCCCCTGCTACCTCTTCTGCTGCTGCCGCCTCGGCCTCTTCTGCTGCTGCCGCCGCCTCGGCCTCTTCCTCCGCCTCTGGAGGAACGTTGGCACCTGCCGCCCAGCAAACATGGGATGTACCACCACCACCTGCGTCACCAAGCATCTCAACCATGTCACACGGCAGCGTTCAGCTCTCCATCTCACAAACATTTGAGAGAAAGCGTAAATTCCCACCTAACCACCCTCGATCCCTGGCCCTGAATGCCAGCATTTCTAAACTACTGGCCTATGAAATGCTGTCATTTAGGCTGGTGGACACACACAGCTTCAAACAGCTCATGTCGCTTGCTGTCCCACAGTATGTTGTTCCCAGCCGGCACTACTTCTCCAAGAGAGCCGTGCCTTCCCTGCACAACCAAGTGTCCGATAAAATCAAGTGTGCACTGCGCAACGCCATCTGTGGCAAGGTCCACCTAACCACAGATACGTGGACCAGTAAGCACGGCCAGGGACGCTATATCTCCCTAACTGCACACTGGGTAAGTGGCGGCTGGGCCCCAGGCGGAGAGCTGTTTGGCGCACGTCCTTCCGCCGCCAAGGATCGCAGGGCAACATTCTTTGCCTCCTGTCTCCTCCTCCTCCTACTCAGGTTCCTCCTCCTCTTCTTCCACCTGCTCCTCCAGTCAGCCACACACCTTCACCACCAACTTCAGCACAGCCCGGGGTAAACGTCAGCAGGTCGTTCTGAAACTCATATGTTTGGGGGACAGGCCCCACACCGCACAGGAGTTGTGACGGGGTATAGAACAACAGACCGACGAGTGGTTGCTGCCGGTAAGCCTCAAGCCCGGCCTGGTGGTGTGCGATAATGGGCGAAATCTCGTTGCAGCTCTGGGACTAGCCGGTTTGACGCACATCCCTTGCCTGGCGCATGTGCTGAATTTGGTGGTGCAGAAGTTCATTCGCAACTACCCCGACATGTCAGAGCTGCTGCATAAAGTGCGGGCCGTCTGTTCGCGCTTCCGGCGTTCACACCCTGCCGCTGCTCGCCTGTCTGCGCTTCAGCGTAACTTCGGCCTTCCCGCTCACCGCCTCATATGCGACGTGCCCACCAGGTGGAACTCCACCTTGCACATGCTGGACAGACTGTGCGAGCAGCAGCAGGCCATAGTGGAGTTTCAGCTGCAGCACGCACGGGTCAGTCGCACTGCGGATCAGACCCACTTCACCACCAATGACTGGGCCTCCATGCAAGACCTGTGTGCCCTGTTGCGCTGTTTCGAGTACTCCACCAACATGGCCAGTGGCGATGACGCCGTTATCAGCGTTACAATACCACTTCTATGTCTCCTTGAGAAAACACTTAGGGCGATGATGGAAGAGGAGGTGGCCCAGGAGGAAGAGGAGGAAGAGGGGTCATTTTTAGCACTTTCAGGCCAGTCTCTTCGAAGTGACTCAGAGGGAGGTTTTTTGCAACAGCAGAGGCCAGGTACAAATGTGGCCAGACAGGGCCCACTACTGGAGGACGAGGAGGACGAGGATGAGGAGGATGAGGATGAAGCATGTTCACAGCGGTGTGGCACCCAAAGCAGCTCGGGCCCATCACTGGTGCGTGGCTGGGGGGAAACACAGGACGATGACGATACGCCTCCCACAGAGGACAGCTTGTCCTTACCTCTGGGCAGCCTGGCACACATGAGCGACTACATGCTGCAGTGCCTGCGCAACGACAGCAGAGTTGCCCACATTTTAATGTGTGCGGACTACTGGGTTGCCACCCTGCTGGATCCCCGGTACAAAGACAATGTGCCCACCTTACTTCCTACACTGGAGCGTGATAGGAAGATGCGCGAGTACAAGCGCACGTTGGTAGACGCGCTACTGAGAGCATTCCCAAATGTCACAGGGGAACCAGTGGAAGCCCAAGGCGAAGGCAGAAGAGGAGCAAGAGGTCGCCAATGCAGCTGTGTCACGGCCAGCTCCTCTGAGGGCAGGGTTAGCATGGCAGAGATGTGGAAAAGTTTTGTCACCACGCCACAGCCCCATTCAACTTCTGGGTCTCCAAATTGTCCACGTGGCCAGAGCTAGCCTTTTATGCCTTGGAGGTGCTGGCCTGCCCGGCGGCCAGCGTTTTGTCTGAACGTGTATTTAGCACGGCAGGGGGCGTCATTACAGACAAACGCAGCCGCCTGTCTACAGCCAATGTGGACAAGCTGACGTTCATAAAAATGAACCAGGCATGGATCCCACAGGACCTGTCCATCCCTTGTGCAGATTAGCTATTAACTACCTCCCCTTAACAATATATAATTCTACTCCAGGGCACTTCCTCATTCAATCCTATTTTTATTTTTATTTTACCATTATATTGCGGGGCAACCCAAAGTTGAATAAACCTCTCCTCTGTCTGGGTGCCGGGGCCTAAATGTGTGACAGTGGCCTGTTCCAGTGGTGGGTGACGTGAAGCCTAATTCTCTGCTATGACATGAAGACTTATTCTGTGCTGACATGAAGCCAGATTCTCTGTTACGGGACCTCTCTCCTCTGCCTGGGTGCCTGGGCCTAAATATGTGACAGTGGCCTGTTCCAGTGGTGGGTGACGTGAAGCCTGATTCTCTGCTATGACATGAAGACCTATTCTGTGCTGACATGAAGCCAGATTCTCTGTTACAGGACCTCTCTCCTCTGCCTGGGTGCCTGGGCCTAAATATGTGACAGTGGCCTGTTCCAGTGGTGGGTGACGTGAAGCCTGATTCTGTGCTGACATAAGGCCAGATTCTCTGTTACGGGACCTATCTCCTCTGTCTGGGTGGCGGGGCCTAAATGTGTGACAGTGGCCTGTGCTGACATGAAGCCAGATTCTCTGTTACGGGACCTCTCTCCTCTGCCTGGGTGCCTGGGCCTAAATATGTGACAGTGGCCTGTTCCAGTGGTGGGTGACGTGAAGCCTGATTCTCTGCTATGACATGAAGACCTATTCTGTGCTGACATGAAGCCAGATTCTCTGTTACAGGACCTCTCTCCTCTGCCTGGGTGCCTGGGCCTAAATATGTGACAGTGGCCTGTTCCAGTGGTGGGTGACATGAAGACTGATTCTGTGCTGACATAAGGCCAGATTCTCTGTTACGGGACCTATCTCCCCTGTCTGGGTGGCGGGGCCTAAATGTGTGACAGTGGCCTGTTCCAGTGGTGGGTGACGTGAAGCCTGATTCTCTGCTATGACATGAAGACTTATTCTGTGCTGACATGAAGCCAGATTCTCTGTTACGGGACCTCTCTCCTCTGTCTGGGTGCCGGGGCCTAAATATGTGACAGTGGCCTGTTCCAGTGGTGGGTGACGTGAAGCCTTATTCTCTGCTATGACATGAAGACTTATTCTGTGCTGACATGAAGCCATATTCTCTGTTACGGGACCTCTCTCCTCTGCCTAGGTGCCTGGGCCTAAATATGTGACAGTGGCCTGTTCCAGTGGTGGACATGAAGACTGATTCTGTGCTGACATAAGGCCAGATTCTCTGTTACGGGACCTCTCTCCTCTGTCTGGGTGCCGGGGCCTAAATGTGTGACAGTGGCCTGTTCCAGTGGTGGGTGACGTGAAGCCTGATTCTCTGCTATGACATGAAGACTGATTCTGCGCTAACATAAGGCCAGATTCTCTGTTACGGGACCTCTCTCCTCTGTCTGGGTGCCGGGGCCTAAATGTGTGACAGTGGCCTGTTCCAGTGGTGGGTGACGTGAAGCCTGATTCTCTGCTATGACATGAAGACTGATTCTGTGCTGACATAAGGCCAGATTCTCTGTTACGGGACCTCTCTCCTCTGTCTGGGTGCTGGGGCCTAAATGTGTGACAGTGGCCTGTTCCAGTGGTGGGTGACGTGAAGCCTGTTTCTCTGCTATGACATGAAGACTGATTCTGCGCTGACATAAGGCCAGATTCTCTGTTACGGGACCTCTCTCCTCTGTCTGGGTGCCGGGGCCTAAATGTGTGACAGTGGCCTGTGCTAGTGGTGGGTGACGTGAAGCCTGATTCTCTGCTATGACATGAAGACTGATTCTGTGCTGACATAAGGCCAGATTCTCTGTTACGGGACCTCTCTCCTCTGTCTGGGTGCTGGGGCCTAAATGTGTGACAGTGGCCTGTTCCAGTGGTGGGTGACGTGAAGCCTGTTTCTCTGCTATGACATGAAGACTGATTCTGCGCTGACATAAGGCCAGATTCTCTGTTACGGGACCTCTCTCCTCTGTCTGGGTGCCGGGGCCTAAATGTGTGACAGTGGCCTGTTCCAGTGGTGGGTGACGTGAAGCCTGATTCTCTGCTATGACATGAAGACTGATTCTGTGCTGACATGAAGCCAGATTCTCTGCTATGGCATGAAGAGACTGATTCTCTGCTGACATGAAGCCAGATTCTTTGCTATGGCATGAAGAGACTGATTCTCTGCGGACGTGAAGCCAGATTCTCTGCTATGGGACCTCTGTCCAATTGATATTGGTTAATTTTTATTTTTTAAATTTTTATTTTAATTCATTTCCCTATCCACATTTGTTTGCAGGGGATTTACCTACATGTTGCTGCCTTTTGCAGCCCTCTAGCTCTTTCCTGGGCTGTTTTACAGCCTTTTTAGTGCCCAAAAGTTCGGGTCCCCATTGACTTCAATGGGGTTCGGGTTCGGGACGATGTTCGGGTCGGGTTCGGATCCCGAACCCGAACATTTCCGGGAAGTCCGGCCGAACTTCTCGAACCCGAACATCCAGGTGTTCGCTCAACTCTAATTAAGGTGTCTCAACCACCTGATCTCCTTGACCTACAGCCATGTCAAGGTGCAGGAACGAGTTAATAGGGTTGTCCCATTAAAACTATTTTTCTCAAAACCAATTGCTCAAGCTATGATATGATGCAATGACTGGGGTAAACTATGCAGTCATTCATTTCAAGTAGTCTTACACTGAGTCAATTCATGAGCAACCATGATTTATAGCTGTATTTATTCCTCCAGAGCAGGAACTCTTCTTCGCACCCTACTATTGCAAATAGAGGAGGACTAATGTTGGGGAACCCCTTCCCCCCCGCCCACCCATGACATGAATAAGGCCATGCAAAGGGTTTGTCTGGATGGGCATTGTTGTGGAAATTGTATTATGCGGACATTTTACTTTAGGATGTGTGTGTGTTTTTATAGATTGTCATCTGTCTCCCTGTGTCGGATTTAGCCAAAGAGCGCTCTAGCAGAGGGTGCTTTGGCTGAATCGGGACCAGTGGTAAAACCGTCAGTATGAAAACCTTCTCATGGGCTTGGAGATGTGTTCTCAGTGTGTAGGGGAGCGTTTGCCGGTTTGTGAGCACCAAGTGCAATGCACTGGGCTTCTTCCCTTCAAATGTCTATACACATTAGAGAAGTGAAGTCTGCATAATGAGAGATACATATTATACCTCTGCTGTGGCTTCGCTATCCCTTTCTGGATACATATCTGCTTTTAAGACATGCATATCTGCCTTGTCGGTATACTCGTACCGTATACTGACAATAGCCGTAGCAATGTCTCGCAGATAATCTCAAACCTATAAGAACCAGTAGAATGATCTTCATTAGATACTGGTCACCTTTGAGCAGTATTGAATGAGGTCCATGCTGACAGTGATGGGGGGTGGGTGGCCACCTGGCTGGTCAGACAATGGACATGACTCATCCTTCCTCATACAGGGATGGGGTGTGTGCATTGTCTGTCCAGCCACATTGATTGCCCCTCCCTGTCCTTTGACATGTCATCACTTCCTGTATGTCATCACTTCCTGTATCCTTGTCTTGGGCAAGCCCCTTTTACACCTTTTGTGAGTAAATAAAAGGTACAGGCTGAGCGAGGAGGAGGAGTTGCTCAGAATTTTCAATCAAGATGGTAACACCTGTGTCTGTCTCTGACTGTGGTTGAGGGAAGAGAGATTCACCTTTTTCCTTACACAAACTTTGATGCGAGCTGAGTACAACTATTAATATTTCTACAACAGTTTGGCGAGCCAGGTAGGAGATTATTTCTTTCCCCGTTGTCAGCAGAACTTAAAGGAGACACAGCTTAGTTTTCAAAAAGCAAAAAAGGCCGGCATAAGGTAATATCCTTTTCCTTACTCTCATTTTTGAGAAAGTTTTGCTCTTTGTGAACTGAAATCTGTGTACTCCAATCTGCTGACATTAGAAAGAAATCTATTTAAAGAACCTTTTGGTGTATGTGGTTGTTGTCTGCTGGGTCAAGGGGTGTAAGGATAAGGTAAGAGTTTTTCCCTTGTGTAGTTTTTGGTGGATCTGAGTTGATTGTACAGAGATTGTATGATGAGCAGTGCAGGGTATTGTATTTTTTTTGTAACTTCTTAACTTTTATGTTACTGTGATTTTGTAAGAGGCGATTTTATAGAGGTTTATAGAGGCAGCAATTGGTTTTAGTGTCTGTACATTAGAGACAGCATTTAGAGAGTATTTTTATATTGTTAACCTGCAAATCACCCGCAGAGTGGAGGTTTTGCTCTGGTTTCGGGGGTAGGGAACAGGGTTCCTATTGCTGGATATTGTAGACACTATCTTGATTTCCTTTGTGTGATGACCATGTGCTTGTCTGCCATCTTTATGACCATGTGGTATGTCGGCCATCTTTAAGTTTATGTCGGCCATCTTTAAGTTGCTATGGAAAGTGATTTGATTGTTTTTGCCTGAAATGTTAGTTTTGTCCAGAATAGTTATCTTGTCTTTTTGTAACCTTTCTATGTACAGTTTGATTTTGTTTTGATAAGTTTTGTGCTGGATATCAGTGGAGTGTTCGGTTATGGTATAGCGCAGTGACCAGTCTGATACAGGAATCATTGTGTGAACATTATTGGCAGTTTAGCGGTGAAATCGTCCTATAGTTGATGATTCTGCTTAATGTTTGTATATCTGTGGCTAGTACACTGAATTGTAGACTTGTTTGGCATAATTAATAAGAGTATTACAGTGAAGAAAGGAGGTGCTTGGTACCAGTGTTTTTTTTTTTTTGTGCAATGGAAAGTATTTTTAAAGAAGTAGCAAAGGACACGGCGGCCATTCTTCAGGCTATGCAGAGATCTACTGATCCATGGCTGCAGGCTCAGAATTGTGTAGCAAACCTGATCGGTACCAAAAAATGGCGCAAAAGGAAAGGCAAGTATGCTCTGATTTTTGCTGCTGGGTGGATAGCGGATAAATATCAGGAGTCTTGTAGGCTGAAGCTGAGTTTGGAAGGAGAAGTGGAAGATTTAAAAGTGGAAATTGTTAAATTGAGAACTCTTGTCCAGCAGGCAGCTGAAGCTAGCGCTAATTATGAATGTACTGTGAGATGTAATATTGAGCTGCGCAAAGAAAATGAATGTTTATCTGAAAGCCTGACGCATGCACAGGGTGCTGTAAGGAAATTGCCAGAGTTATTGAAACAACCGTTGGAGAGTAATGTGTCTGGGGTTAGAGGCAATCTATGGGCTGTAAGCATGGAGAAGTCTGAGGACTGTGGTTTAGATAGTGAAACAGACTCAGGAATGGAGATGGACAATGTGTCTGACCCTGGAGTTGGAAGTATTAACACAAGGCCAGAAAATTCCTCAGATGAGATCGTGGTAAGTGGACTCAATACAGATAGTAGTGTGGGATCTAGTCATGCTAGGATGGTTAATGTTGTGCCTCCAAGTCAAATCGCCATGTGCCCAGACTAGGTATTGTGCAGGTAGGCGAGCTATCCTTTGTTTTGCATGCAGGGAATACGGGCACATTGCACGATATTGTAACGTTGCTAATGGCAACAGACACAGGTTTGTTAAGTACCCCAGAACCACACCTAGAAGTGAAGTGGTTTATTCAGCAAGGTGGGGTAATGGTCCCAGACATGCTTCTTTGCAAAGGCAGAGAACCCAAGGTCTTTGAAAAAACGGTTTTGGGACATTGAAATGTTAAATCCTGCTTCTCTGGTATGAATCGCAAGCTGTTTGGGGCTGGGCAAATTAACATTTCAATGACTGGGTGGGTAGAAATTCTCCTGTACGGTTTCAGGGGAACCCTCCAAGACATTGATTTGTTAATTCAGTCCTATACAATTGTATGTGTTCCTAACGGTTTAGGTTTTGTAATTTGAGTTTTGGGTTTTAAGTTAAAATTAACTTTTTACTGAATCTCAATGTATATAGCAGGACTGTCTGTAACTGAAGTTTGCTATGTTTGTTTTTCTCTCCTGTTTACAGGTCTTCTTTTACTAATCCATTATTTTTTTTTTTTAGGTTTTTATTGAAGTTTCTTTCAGTTTTTCCTTATTTCTATTATTAATTTTTTTCCTTTTTCATATTTTGGCATCTTTTTCGGTTTCATTTTCAGTTATTTTTGTCTATTTTTGTTTGGGTATTTCTTTGATTAATTTACATTTACATTTTTCTTCTTTTACTAATCCATTTTTATTTTTTAGGTTTTTATTGAAGTTTCTTTCAGTTTTTCCTTATTTACCAACCCATTTTTATTTTTAGTCTATTATTATTTTTTTCCTTTTTCATATTTTGGCGCTTTTCTCTTTTTCTTTCTTTTTCTCTTTCTAGCCCTCTCTCTTCTCTGTAGATTTGGTTAGGAGTACTGGGGGTCTCGTGATATTGTGTGGGAACTACTGTCTGAATTCAAGAGTTGCTGCTGAGTGAGAGGTTTTTGATCAGTCACTGCAAAAAGGGCTTTGTGTGCTGTTCAGCTTGACTATATAGAATCATATCGGCAAAGGAAAGTGAGTTGATGAGCTTTTTTTAAGGAGACAAGGTGATATATATCACCCGGGCATACCAATAGCTGTGTGAGTAACCCCATTCCCCACAGGAGTACTGTGTGTTTGTTTCCTATGCATCCCTCGTCCTTACAGAGGGTACTGTGTGTTCTCTGTGCACCCCTCGTCCCCACAGAAGGTACTGTGTGTTCTCTGTGCACCCCTTTTTCCACTCCAGGTCAATTGGAAGCCCTATCCTGTGGTCAGGTCACTATTCAGAGCCAAAACCGAGGCTGATATATCTCATTAGGAGACTCAGAGGGCCACCGTGTGTCGGCGAGAGCCCTTTTCCTCACACTGTTACTCCTTTTCCTGAGGTCTAACTAGGGTGAACGGAGTCCGTGTGTCGGTGCCAGAGACCCTAGGGCAACTCAGAGGCGAACAAAGGGGAGAAGCAGCCGTCCAGGCGTTTGTCGCGGGACACTGGAGGTGGACTCACCTACTTTTAGAAGGCTCGAGCATGGGTTTAGGGAAATCTAGGGAACAGAAAGGTACCACTTCTGACTATAGGACAGCCAAGCAGCACATGAAATTCATCTATGGAGGAGGAGTTGTTAAGCCCCTCAAAGATTGGCACCAATGGACTGTAGGTTCAGAGTGGACCATCCCCAAAGAAGGGACCTTTGAGGTCTGGATTTGGGAAAAGTTTGTCCGTGAATTCCCCACTAGACTCCAAAGCCATGGTTCCCTCCAGAAAGCAGAACTGTGACTGCACAAATTCATCGATCTCCAGCAACAGGGCATTCAAAAGTCCCAGACAGTGCGAACTAACACTGTCACGTACTCCCGTCCCGCAAAGACTGCAGAGTCCAAGAGAAGCGCTTTTCTCTTTCTCTTTCTCTATCTCTCTCTCATCCCTCCCTCATCTCTCCATCTAACCTTGAGACGATGCACCATTTTTAATCCAGCTTCTCTTCGTCCTGGTTTTAAGGACGATGAGAAGGGGGGAAAGTGGGGCAGAAAACAATGATCTTCAAACTTTCTAACCTCTCAAATGTCAATCAATTTCTAACCATCACGACTGCCTTTTCTTTGATGGTACTTGGGTCAGATTTTTGCAAAGAAGGTAAAAATCACAGCCGATCCATAGCCTGAATGTTCCGCTGTAACCTTTTTATTCCATCAGGTATGCCCCCAGGCAGGCCCATGGGTTTTCACCCGATGTCCACCACCGGGTTCGGGAGTTTATCCTGGACCCAGACTCAATAACCAGTGTTCATTCTAGTCAACCAGGTGATTGGGTCGTGCTAAAGAAACATCCGAGGACGGGACTAGAGCCGAGATATCTTGGGCCATTCTAGGTGCTGCTGATGACGCCAACCTCTCTGAAGTTCGAGGGACGAGACAACTGGATCCACACCCGTCACTGCAAGAAGCTGCTCAACTAAGTCAAAGAATGCAGAGTATCACTTTTGTTTATTTGTTACAAGGAGGCATTTGTTGATAGACGATACATTCCTAGAGGGTAATATTAATATTAGCTCTGGCTCCTGCTCCTTGCTTGTTAATCCTGTATGGGTTTCCGGGCAGCTAGGCGACCCGTAGATGTGGGATCCTCCAGTTGTGAGGAAGGTATACGGTTATGCCTGGCTAGCAGACACCATTGACAAGGGTCAGGCCCATACTGACAGGAGCAGGGCAGAGGCGGAGCTATGACTAGTGAGAGTCAGAATCCTATTTAAAGCTTTGGGAGGTCTTGAGGCTCACTGGTTTTCCATTGGATCCGGGCGAAAGGAAATAGGACATGTACTTATGTTTTTTGTTTCCATTCCTTCTATATGCCGGAGTGAGATGTTCCTGATGTCTAATCGACTGAGTTACCGAAGCCCGAACAGACAAGATGCCCTGAAGACCAAACAATGGACCAGATGCAGAGGATCCCAAACCAGCCGGCGACCAACGCGAAACGCCGCCTCCTAAGTCACCTCCCGAAGAAAAGAAGCTACTTGACAAGATTAACTTTCTGTTTTCCATCATCTGTTTTGTTTTACAAGAAGAAGATCGAGATCCGTCGAGGGACATTGGGGAGCATATCACAAAGAGGAGGGACTGTTGTAGAAATTGTATTATGCGGACATTTTACTTTAGGATGTGTGTGTGTTTTTATAGATTGTCATCTGTCTCCCTGTGTCGGATTTAGCCAAAGAGCGCTCTAGCAGAGGGTACTTTGGCTGAATCGGGACCAGTGGTAAAACCGTCAGTATGAAAACCTTCTCATGGGCTTGGAGACGTGTTCTCAGTGTGTAGGGGGGCGTTTGCCGATTTGTGAGCACCAAGTGCAAATCACTGGGCTTCTTCCCTTCAAATGTCTATACACATTAGAGAAGTGAAGTCTGCATAATGAGAGATACCTATTATACCTCTGCTGTGGCTTCGCTATCCCTTTCTGGATACATATCTGCTTTTAAGACATGCATATGTGCCTTGTCGGTATACTCGTACCGTATACTGACTATAGTTGTAGCAATGTCTAGCAGATAATCTCAAACCTATAAGAACCAGTAGAATGATCTTCATTAGATACTGGTCACCTTTGAGCAGTACTGAATGAGGTCCATGCTGACAGTGATGGGTGGTGGGCGGCCACCTGGCTGGTCAGACGATGGACATGACTCATCCTTCCTTATACAGCAATGGGGTGTGTGCATTGTCTGTCCAGCCACATTGATTGCCCCTCTCTGTCCTTTGACATGTCATCACTTCCTGTATGTTATCACTTCCTGTATCCTTGTCTTGAGCCAGCCCCTTTTACACCTTTTGTGAGTAAATAAAAGGTACAGGCTGAGTGAGGAGGAGGAGTTGCTCAGAATTTTCACTCACGATGGTAACACCTGTGTCTGTCTCTGACTATGGTTGAGGGAGGAGAGATTCACCTTTTTCCTTACACAAACTGTGATGCGAGCTGAGTACAACTATTAATATTTCTACAACAGCATCCACTCTTTTTACTCAATATCCTGCAAGATGCTGAATTTTTGCTGATTACAATTGTTTAGAGACTTTTTGAAAAGTGTGACCTTTGAGCAGATAGTAAAATGCATAGTGCTGGCCATCCAGATGAAGATGCATTGAGAATAACAGGATCTGATTACAATAAAAGTCATTTGTGTGCACTCCTAGGCGGTGATAGTCTCTGTGTATTCAGTCGTTGCCTTTGCTTCATCCAGCAATTTCCAGATGATGTTACTTAGGGGAAAACTGGTTCCCTGTTCTGACTCATCAAAACTTGTGGAACGATATGCCTTAAATGCAAACAATATAAAATCACATTTCTACAGTCAATGAGGAAGATAATGGAGGAAGAAAATAAAGAAAATAACGGGGAAAGTGGAAAAATTTAAGGTAGTAGCAGCAGCTCACAGTGCAAAAAATGGCTTACTATATCAAGCTTAGCCTCTCGAAGAGCTTAGTCTGCATACAGTAAATAAAGGTCGGTCCTGCTTCTGCTCTGCACTCTATATAGCAATATTATTTGGATTTTATATGAAGTATTATATGGAAACAATATTGGAGCATTATCTAAGCATTGTATAGCAGTATTGTTTGAACTCTTTATGGCAGTTCTACCTTGGCATTGACTGTCAGTATTGTGTGGGTGATATATAACTCTTCTTTGAGTGTACTCTCTTAAAGTAACCATGCGCTGGATCATGCCTAGGTAATTTCCTGACACAAAATGTGTCATCTTGCTGCAAACGTGTTGCTCCCTGAAAATTCACCTGTAGTACCCCAGAGCGGACATTACAATTCCTACAACCTGCTACTGTCTCTAATGGCTAGCAAATAATATAATCTGTGTGTTATATTCCAGGTCCTCTCATACTGTGCCTTAATAATATTGCTATGTAACTATGTATTGTATTTCATGCACTGTGCCTGGTTGTCCAGCAGGTGCTGGTATATCTGACAAAGAGAGATATTTATATAGAATGGAACTACCCATTCTATTCTCCCCCCTTTTGAGCAGAAGTGAGCTAGGTCTGATTCCTACCAAGGGAGGGGTTGGACCGTTTAAGCAAAATGGCGCATTTCATTCCCTTTCCTGGGTTACCCAATGCTAAGACTCTGGCGCAAGCGTTTGTTGATCACATTGTTAAATTGCATGGCATTCCTTCAGACATCGTTTCTGATAGGGGCACGCAATTTGATTCCAGATTCTGGAAGGCCTTCTGTTATTGCTTGGGGGTTCGGTTGTCGTTCTCTTCTGCTTTTCACCCACAGTCGAATGGTCAGACCGAATGCGTCAATCAGAATCTGGAGACATATCTGCGCTGTTTTGTGGCGGAGAATCAGGAGGATTGGTGTTCTTTTTTGTCCCTTGCTGAGTTTGCTTTAAATAACCGTCGCCAGGAGTCCTCTGATAAGTCACCATTTTTTGGTGCATATGGGTTTCATCCGCAGTTTGGGACATTCTCTGGAGAGGGGTCTTCAGGTTTACCTGATGAGGAGAGATTTTCCTCGTCTTTGTCATTTATTTGGCAAAAGATTCAGGGTAATCTGAAGAGCATGAGTGAGAGATATAAGCGTGTGGCGGATAAGAGACATGTGCCTGGTCCGGACCTGAATGTGGGGGATCTGGTGTGGTTGTCTACAAAGAATATCAAACTGAAGGTTCCCTCCTGGAAGTTGGGTCCTTGGTTTATTGGGCCTTACAAGATCTTGTCCGTCATCAATCCCGTTGCCTTCCGTCTTGATCTTCCTCAGACTTGGAAGATCCATAATGTTTTTCACAGGTCCCTATTAAAACCTTATGTCCAACCCACGGTACCCTCCTCTTTTCCTCCTCCTCAGATTGTTGTTCATGGTAATCTTGAATTTCAGGTCTCTAGGATTGTGGATTCTCGCATTATCCGCGGTTCTCTCCAGTACCTCGTTCATTGGGAGGGTTATGGTCCTGAGGAGAGGATGTGGGTCCCAGTGGCGGACATTAAGGCCACTCGTCTCATCAGGGCTTTCCATAGGTCTCATCCTGAGAAGGTGGGCTCTGAGTGTCCGGAGTCCACCCGTAGAGGGAGGGGTACTGTCACCGCCAGCTCTGTGAGAAGGTCTGTTAGACGTTCTTCGCTACCTCTTGCATGAAGTTCTTTGTTTTGGTTTCACTTTCTCATCTCCTTTCCTTCTCCCAGCTGTCATCTATTTGCACTGATTGTCTCCCTTTATATTCCCTCCCATACTGCCTCACTTTGCGGTTTATACTTCTTCCTGGATGAGTTGTTCACTGCTGGATGCTCCTTCTCCTGATTCCTCAGATAAGTCTGTTTCCTTTATTTGTGTTTACTTGCTAGCTTGATTGTAGGTGACCCTGACTCCGTCCGTATTAAGTGCAGGGAGCCGGTGGTCGTGTTCCCTCACTATTATAGGGTTTTCAGGTGTCAGATAGTATAAGGTACGTGGACATGCAATCGTCTACCATAAAGATCTTTGCATGGGCATAGCAGTCATGGAGAGCTCTAGGGGTTTTATAGGGCTCACCCATATGCTCCTTAGTTTGGGATGAAGCCAGTCGGATGTTTATTTATAAGTTCCAGCTTTCTGCAACACCATCCGTGACACCTGCCCCTAGTGACCATGTGCCCCCGGACTGCCGCTCCGTCTTCATTGACTATAATGGGGGCGGGGGTGGAGTTCCGGTGGAGGCACGACAGCGCACGGCAAGAGGCTGCTGGAATAAAACTACGACATGTCCGACATATTTATTCCGGCAGTTTCTCGCCGTGCGCTGCCGTGCCTCCTCCGGAACTCCGCACTGCCCCCATTATAGTCAATGGCGACAGAGCGGCAGTACGGGGGCACGCGGTCACTAGCGGCAGGACGGATCCGACAGGCTGTTTACCCGACGGAACAGCCTGCCGTAGGTCCGTGCCGCTAGTGTGAAAGTAGCCTTAGTCATGAGAAGAAGCTAGGACCATATCATTATGTGTATTTAGTGTATTTAAAGTCAACTACTCACTAATTAACTTTTTTTCAGATTTCTTACTGAAGTGATTATTTATATACCAAAGGTCACAGAATTTCTTCCTTCTCTTTGAGGACAGTTTTAGTTCTCCTTTCTGCTTCATTACAAATCATTTCCTTTTCCACAAAAACAATTTTTAAGCTTGAAAACTTTCAAAACGATCTCCTGACTCCCCTTAGAGGGGTTTTCTGGTCGGCTTAATTTTGATGGCCTATCCTCGAGCTAGGCCATCAATACCTGATTGATGGGGGTCCAATACCAGGTGTCACTCCCCAGCAATCAGCTGTTCTGCAGTAGAACCGGTGCCAAAAGCTGGCAATGGTACTTCATTGTTCCATGCATTATGTAGTGGATGGGGCTGGTTTGATTTAAGTGAATGGGAGCAGCACTGTGGAGAGAGCCACAGGAGAGGCAAGATCAGCAGAAAGGACAGGAGTGGTGGCAGTGGCTATGATAGTGGTAGTTGTACCTGGGGTGGCACTATTTGCTCTGGTGCTCCCTGAGCCATCTATTGATGCGCCCTGGTTCCACCCTGGACTTGGGTGAGTCCTGCCAGCCGGTAGCTGGGGGTGCTCTTGATGTAAGGTGATCAGCAGTGTGCAAGGCAGGAGAACACAGCAATAGGACTCATGAATGGTGGAGTCAATGACCAGGCCCATTTGGTAGTAATAAAGGCTCTCTTTACTGAGCAGATCAAGGGAGTTGCGGTAGAAATGCAAACAATAGGCACAGTTCTGAGGTATATGACACAGCAAGATTCTCCCAAAGGTTGTTTATAGGGGGTGGCAATGGTACTAGTCCTCCCTGAATCTCTCTCTTCCTCTAGGAACCCTTTGTGATCTTCCAAAATAACCACAGATTTGCAATTCCATTCTCATTCACACTTTTGGCAATGCCCGGTCTGCGAGGTGCAGAACTTAGACCCAGATGGCCAGTCCATCTCAAAAGTGTGGCGGGAGCCAGAGGCAACTAACCCTCTCCACATGCAGTAATGTCTGTTGCCATAAACATCTGATTACCTTACTGTCTGTCCGGCATGGTCTTTAAGTGACTCTCAGCCATCAATAAATGCCTGTTCTCTTTCTCTCAGGGGTATTTTCTCATTTCATTTGCTCTTCTCGGCAGCTTACGTATACCCATTCTCCCTCTAGGCTTGCTCATCAAAGACTCCATGCCGCAGTCAGACTCACAGGATGCTGCAACTACAAAGGAAGTTTTAAACACTGCTGATTTATACTGAGGGCCTAAACCATAATAAACATATGAGTATACTAATCTTAAAAACAACTATAATAATTACCAAACGATACGTATAGATAAAATATACATCTTTATTAATATATCCATAACGTAATAATAACACAGTGGCAGAATGCATACATAGAGGATGATAAAAACATACAAAACCACCTCCCTGGTGGTGAGTAACAAATGTAAAATATACAAAAGCATTTCAATGACAAAACTACGGTACAAAAACCTATCTGGTGGACGGCTAAACAGGAAGGTGACTTAAAATCAAAGACTAAATTGTAGGTATACACATAAGTAAGCCGCCACAGGTAGACCCCACATCATGAACAAGTAATCAGATTACTAGATAAATAGTGACTTGTCATGTATCTTCTCAATGTGACTTTTAGAATATTTTAAATATATTACCTCATGTTTTAGCCGATAGAGGATAGAAGTTCTTATAAATATATCATCACACACCAAGGACAACGGAGGACACCATAGCAGATGGAAAGGTGGAGAACAGACAAGGACAGACACATATATGGGAACGTTTGTTACCTTTATCTCTTATGGCTAGAAAAAGTGTAGTTTAAATAAATAATTAGAAATAATGTAAATTTAAAGATGCCCAGTGATTCGCTGATGGCCACAGGTCCAGCTGCTCTATGCTTTGGGAATCAGTTATCACAAGGAAGCACAAGAGATACAAGCCACACATGTATGCAGTGCCTATACAAAGCATAAGCTGCTCTTCGGATGTCCTCTCTGGATAATAGAAGGTGTCCTATTGGGAGGCTATCCATTATATTCAGAGAAGACAAGTTCAGCTTAGTTAACTGTTCTCCAGCTTCCAGTTCCAATGGGATGGTTATATAAACCTTCTGCAACCTTGAACCCCCTTACAAAATTGTGACATCCAATTTATTACTAGTCTTAATTAGGGTTGAGCGAATTTTTGGACCCCGGACCCGAACCGGAACATTTCAGTAAAAGTTCGGGTTCAGGTTCGTTGTTCGGCGATTTCTTGGTGCTTTTTGAAAGGCTGCAGAGCAGCCAATCAGCAAGCGTTTAACTGTGTGACCTTAGAAGCCATCACAGCCATGCCTACTAATGGCATGGCTGTGATTGGCCAGTGCAGCATGTGACTCAGCCTGTGTGGTGGCAATATAGATGAGGGTGCAGCTCCTCGACGCGCGTTTCATCGTCTGTGACTTCCTCAGGAGGAGTGAACTCCTGAGATAGTCACAGACGACGAAACGCGCGTTCGAGGAGCTGCACCCTCATCTATATTGCCACCACACAGGTATAGACAAATTTTACATGGTGTCTATTTATATGCATTAGTCACTTTACCTTCAATCAGATAGATACATGGACACAGGCGTGATCTAATCCAGCAAGGATCATTATATCCTGCAGTTCATTTAGTCATGCATATCCTTTCCATACTGATCCATGATATATGTGGTTTTATTGTATAAGTAATTGGGGGCGTTATAGATGCGGCATTATAACTTTGGAAACTCTTATTATATATTGTTCATGTGTTTTGTACACTTTTTTGTACACTTTAAAAAAAAAAATTACCAATAAACATATATTTTATATTCAAGGATTCGTATATACTCTCTCGGGTGTTGTTGTACCCTTTAGATGCTGTGGTTATATTCAGTTATTTGAAATACAGCAATTTTCGGCAAACAAATCTTTAATTGAGGCCTACTGTGGATCAGTACGTCTGAGATACACCCTTTAGATACTGTGGTTCTATTCAATAATTTGAAAAACAGCTATTTTGGGCAAAACATTTTAATTGCGGCCTAGTCTGGATCAGGACGTGTGAGATACACCTTTTAGATGCTGTGGTTATATTCAGTTATTTGAAAAACACCCATTTTGGGCAAAAATCTTTAATTGCGGCCTAGTCTGCATCTGTACGTGTAAGATACGCCCTTTAGATACTGTGGTTATATTCTTCTATTAATAAAACACCCTTTTTAGGGAAAATACACAATTTTACAGCACTTGCAGCATCAGCACGTGTGAAATTCAAGGTTTATATACTGCTGTCATATTCTGTTATTAAACAAACACCCATTTTGGGCCAAAAACTTCATTTTGCAGCCTTTGCTGCATATGTCATTGTGAGATACACCATTTAGATACTGTGGTTCTATACAGATATTTGCAAAACAGCCATTTTGTGCAAAAAACTTAAATTCCGGCCTAGTCTGGAGATACACCATTTAGATACTGTGGTTCTATACAGATATTTGCAAAACAGCCATTTTGTGCAAAAAACTTAAATTCCGGCCTAGTCTGGATCAGGACGTGTGAGATACACCCTTTAGATACTGTGGTTATATTCTTCTATTAATAAAACACCCTTTTTTAGCAAAAAAACGTTAATTGCGGCCTAGTCTGCATCTGTACGTGTGAGATACAACCTTTACATTCTGTCGTTCTTTTCTGCTATTAATTAAACACCCATTTAGAGCAAGATCCTAAATTTGACAACTATGAGGAGAGTGTCAAATAAAGGACGTGGCCCAGGTCGTGGTGCTGTTGGTGGAGCTCCTGTTGCAGGGAGAGGACGTGGTCGATCTGTGCCAGCTACACGCACAAGTGAAACCCCTTCCTCAGGTGCGAGTAGGCGACAAAACCTGCAGCAGTATTTGGTCGGGCCTAATGCGGCTCTACGAATGGTGAGGCCAGAACAAGTACAGGCGATAGTAGATTGGGTTGCTGACCGTGCCTCCAGTTCCTTCACATTGTCTCCCACCCAGTCTCCTGTTGAAAGACCACAGTTGGCACCTGCAGCCGATGGCCATCTGTCTGTCACCTCACCCCCTTGCAAATCAGCCAAGCAGTCTGAGCCCCAAGTCATGCAGCAGTCTCTTCTGCTTTTTGATGACTCTGTTAGCAGGGTTTCCCAGGTCCATCCACCTAGCCCTGCCCCAGAAGTGGAAGAGATCGAGTGCACCGATGCCCAGGGCCGGCACTACCATAGAGGTCAGGGGGGCAATTTCCCCCGGGCCCCCGAGTCCTTAGGGGCCCCTCCCGCGCCAGCCCGCAACTAACTATAGGCAGGACAGTCAGTGTCACACACGGAGATGAGCGCTTCCATTGTGGAAGCGCTCATCTCCAGTCATCTGTATCGCCGTCCTCAGGACAGCGATACAGGTGGCTGTGCAGCAGGGCAGGGGAGGGAGAGGGAGAGGTGTGTCCCTTCCCCTTCCTCTGATAGGCTGCAGGCACTAGGCCTGCACAGGTGGCGCGCTGACGTCATCACGCCGCCTGAACCCTGAGCCGTACAGCGTAGGACACAGGCCGGAAGAGGCCTGCATCACATCGCTGCCAAGGAGGTAAGTATAAGTGTTTTTTTTTTTTTTTTGTCAATACTGGTGGCTACTGGCACATGATGTGGGGCTCAGGCTACTGGGACATGATAGGGGAGGCCCTATGGCTACTGGCACATTATAGGGGGGCCTATGGCTACTGGCACATTATAGAGGGGGCCTATGGCTACTGGCACATTATAGGGGGGCCTATGGCTACTGGCACATGTTGATGGGGGGCTCAGGCTACTGGCTCATGATAGGGGGGGCCTATGGCTACTGGCACATGATAGGGCGGGCTCTGGCTACTGGCACATGATAGGGGGGCCCTGGATACTGGCACATGATAGGGGGCCATATGGCTACTGGAACATGATAGGGGGGCCTATGGCTACTGGCACATGTTGATGGGGGGGCTCAGGCTACTGGCACATGATAGGTGGGCCTATGGCTACTGGCACATGATGGGGGGGCTCAGGCTACTGGCACATGATATAGGGGGGGCTCTGGCTACTGGCACATGATATAGGGGGGGCTCCGGCTACTGGCACATGATATAGGGGGGGCTCTGGCTACTAGAACATGATATAGGGGGGGCTCTGGCTACTGGCACATGATGGTGGGGGGGCTCTGGCTACTGGCACATGATATAGGGGGGGCTATGGCTACTGGCACATGATGGTGGGGAGGCTCTGGCTACTGACACATTATTGGGGGACATCTATGGGGGCACTTATTACTGGCACATTATTGGTGGGCACTATAGGGGCATCTACTGAGGCCACAAAGAACAGTTATTTTATATGGGGGCTCTGTATAGGGGCATTTTATACTGGGATACATAATGGTGGGTACTATGGGGAAGGTGGGAGAGGAGTACTATGGGGTCATCTACGGGGGCACTGAGAAGGGGTATTTTATACTTACAAATTATGGGGGACACTGAGCGCATCTACTGGGGCACTATATATGGGGCATTTTATACTGGTACATTATGGGGGGCACTAGGAGGGAGGGGGGAGAGGAGCACTATGGGGGCATTTACTGGGGGCACTATATAGGGGTATTTTATACTGGCACTGGGGGCACTATAGGGACATTAGTTCAACTGGGGGCATTACAAGGGGGTATTTTTTGCACTGTCACATTATAAGGAGAGTTATTTCTACTGGGGGGGGCATTATGGTGGGCTTTATTACTCCTTCATGGTATGACCCCCTAGTAGCAGCACCAGCCTCTCCCTGCTCTGCTATCCCTCTGCCCTTTCTCCAAATCCTTATTATGAAATCTTTCTCATAAGGATAAAACACATCAGCTCCACCGAGCCCCCCGGCCAAAGTGTTGAAGTGGTGTCCGAGATCCCCAAGGGCCAAGCCAAGTAATTGTAAGTTTTCATATGAAATATGTTTATGTTATACACATATAGCATACACTGTGCCCCACAATATACAGTTTCTTGTGTAAAAGTCGTCAAGTGTCATGGGGGGGGGGGGGTGCCTTATTGTTTTTCGCACCAGGGCCCCATTTCACCTAGAACCAGTCCTGCCGATGCCCAACCACTTATGTTTCAAGATGAGTACATGGGGGGACCATTGCAGCAAGTCTCGGATGATGACGAAACACAGGTGCCAACTGCTGGGGCTTTCGAAAGTGTGCAGACTGACAAGGAGGGCAGGGGTGAAGACTGGGTGGAAGATGATGTGGAGGACGATGAGGTCCTCGACCCCACATGGAATCAAGGTCATGTGAGTGACCTATGTAGTTCAGAGGAAGAGGTGGTGGTCGCACAGAGCCACCAGCACAGCAGAAGAGGGAGCAGGGTGCAAAAGCGGAGCGGCATCCCCTAGACAGTACGCCTGCTACTGCCCACCGCAGCAAAGGACCGAGCACACCAAAGCCAGCTCCAAGGAGTTCCCTGGCGTTCTTCAGACAATGTGCTGACGACAAGACACGAGTGGTTTGCACGCTGTGCAATCAGAGCCTGAAGCGAGGCATAAACGTTCTCAACCTGAGCACAACCTGCATGACCAGGCATTTAAGTGCAAAGCATGAGCTGCAGTGGAGTAGAGACCTCAAAAACCAAGAAAGGTCTCTGGCTCCTCCTGCTACCTCTTCTGCTGCAGTCTCGGCCTCTTCATCCACCTCTGGAGTCACAGTGCCACCTGCCACCCCGCAAACAGAGGATCTGCCAGCAACACCACCACATGGGTCACCAAGCATCTCCACAATGTCCCACGGAAGCGTTCAGCTCTCCATCTCCCAAAAGGAAAGGAAGAGGAAGTACCCCCCTACCCACCCGCGAACCCTGGCCCTGCCAGCATTTCTAAATTACTGGTCTTTAAAATGCTGTCATTCCGCCTGGTGGAGCCGGATAGCTTTAAAGGCCTTATGGCGGTGGCTGTCCCACAATAAGTCGTGCCCAGCCGCCACTACTTTTCCAGGTGAGCCATCCCTTCCCTGCACAACCAAGTGGGGGACAAAATCAGGTGTGCACTGCGCAACGCCATCTGTGGCAAGGTGCACCTCACTACGGATACGTGGACCAGTAAGCACGGTCAGGGACATTATTTCTCCATAACAGCACACTGGGTAAATGCAGTGGCGGCTGGGCCTGAGGTGGATAGCAGTTTGGCGCATGTCCTTCCACCACGAGGATTGCAGGGCGCTTCAGTTTGCCTCCTGTTGCTTCCTCCTCCTATTCTGCTTCCTCATCCTCTACCGGCTCCTCATCCGATCAGCGTAACACCTTCACCACCAACTTCAGCACAGCCAGGGGTAAACGACAGCAGGCAGTTTTAAAACTTATCTGTTTGGGGGACAAATCCCACACCGCGCAGGAGCTGTGGATGGGCCTTGAACAACAGACCGATGAGTGGTTTATGCCAGTGAGCCTCAAGCCCGGCCTGGTGGTGTGCGATAATGGGCGAAATCTCGTAGCAGCTCTGGGACTAGCCGATTTGACGCACATCCCTTGCCTGGTGCATGTGTTAAATTTGGTGGTGCAGAGATTCCTTAAAAATTACCCTGAAATGTCAGAGCTGCTGCATAAAGTGCGGGCCGTCTGTGCGCACTTTCAGCGTTCTAACCCTGCTGTTGCTTGCCTGTCAAAAAAGAGTCACTTTAAGCTGTGGGTCCAGGTTTGACAGCCCTCTTTGTAACCTCTATACACCCATTCTTCGTCATTGAGCTTCGCGCTCACCGCCTCATATGTGATGTGCCCACAAGGTGGAGCTCCACCTTGCATGTGCTGGCCAGACTGTGCGAGCAGGCGCTAATGGAGTTTCAGCTGCAGCACGCACAGGTGAGTCGCTCTGCGGGACAGCACCACTTCACCACCAATGACTGGGCCTCCATGCGAGACCTGTGTTCCTTGTTGCGCTGTTTCGAGTACTCCACCAACATGGCCAGTGCCGATAACACCGTTCTCCGCGTAACTATACCACTTCTATGCCTCCTTGAAAAAACGCTTCTGGCGATGATGGAAGAGGATGTGGCACAGGAGGAGGAGGAAGAGGGATCATTTCGTAGGGTTTCCGGCCAGTCATTCACAAGTGGCTGCGAGGGTGGGTTCCCTGCTGGATCCCTCTTACAAGGACAACGTACTGTTCTTAATTCCCACACTGGAGCATGATCGTAAGATGCGCGAGTACAAGCGCACGCTGGTAGACGCGCTGCTGATGGATTTCCCACCTGACAGCGGGGGCACAGTGGAAGCACAAGGCGAAGGCAGAGGACGAGGAAGAGGTGGCCAACGCAGCTGGTGGACCGCCAGCACCTCAGAAGGCAGGGTTAGCATGGCCGAAATGTGGAAAAGCTTTGTCAGCACGCCATAACAACCAGCACCACCAGCTGATATGGAACGTCTTAGCAGGAGGCAGCATTTCACCAACATGGTGGAGCAGTATGTGTGCACACGCCTAGATGTATTGAATGACGGGTCTGCCCCCTTCAACTTCTGGGTCTCCAAATTGGGCACATGGCCTAAGATTGCTCTTTACGCCTTGGAGGTGTTATGCTGAATGTGTGTTCAGCACGGCAGGGGGTGTTATCACAGACAAGCGCAGCCACTTGTCCACAGCCAATGTGGGCCAGCTTACGTTCAATAAAATGAACCAGGCATGGATCCCACAGGACTTGTCCGTACCTTCTGCAGAATAGACATGCATACCGGCCTTAACCAGCCATTGTTATAATGCAGCGCAATTGCTCATTCTTGTATTTTGGATATTTCACTCTCTTTTGGAGTGTACCCAATATTTTTTTTTTTTACTAAAATTAAAACCAAAAACCAGTGTTGGCTACCTCGTCCTCCTCCAACGCTGCTTCCACCTACACCGCTACGTCCACCGCCTTCTCAAACTCCTACTCTATATGGACCTCCACCTCATACATAAAACACTTTTTGGGATTTGTGCGTATTTTATTTTATTTTAGGTCATTTCACTACTACATTGGGGTATTATTCATATTATTTAAATTTAATGGCATTATTTATGCAACTTTTTTTTTAAATGGCATGTTCTTCTTATATTCCCCCGAGGTACAACTTTAACTCTTCTAGCAATGTCCCTGATGCAGGGAAAAATAAATTAGCTCTAGGGTCTATAGGGCCACTTCCCATGACTACATGAAAATACAAATGGATGCGTTGAGCAAATATATGGCTTTTTGGATCCTTTTTGATGCCTTTCTTATAAATGTTTAATAAGCAGAAAGATGTCCACGGTGGTCAGACTTTCGGAACAAAGGGAATGATGATCGTATTCATTACCTCTAACGGCAGAAAGTGTCCAATTGTAAAAGTCTTTTAACATAAGCAGGGCTGCAGTGTGTACTAGCGGGACTCATTCTTCTGCCTTTCCATGTAACTTCTAACAGCTGTTTTATATTTTTAATGGGGACATGTTCTCCCCGTGGCATTAATTTAAGAGGAAATGTATTTCAAACAGTGTGACTTCTAAATGTCTGAACAGAGCAAGTATCCGTGCAGCTCCGTCGCTTGTGGGGATTTCTAAAAATACAATGAAATCTACGATATGAAATTTCACGATTTCAAACACTTTATGAACCTGGCTACCGGGTTTTACATTTTTTTATCTTTTTTTTTTTCTTTGAAGGAAGGTCAACGTATTTAAAGAATCAAGAAATATGAGGAGATGTCAATTTGGGGTATGAGGCTCAATGACGAAGAATGGGTGTATAGAGGTTACAAAGAGGGCTGTCAAACCTGGACCCACAGCTTAAAGTGACTATTTTTTAAAACAACATGGGTAGTGTATGGCAGAACCAGCATCACCCCTATTCATGGGCTATGTCTTGTATTGAAGCCAAGCTTAAAGAGAATCGGTTTGAGCTGTGATATCACAGACATCCTGTTGTGGCATGGGATCTGTGTATGACCAGGGATTGGTGATGACAGAGTTCACAGAATTCAGCAGTTTAAAAAAAAAAGTCCAACACTGTTTAGTTTTCGTCCAATGCAAAGTCCTTGCTAACTAAACAGAATTGTCACCTCACCTAGGTACTTGGGAACCACACGATCAGGCTCTTCTCAGCCAGCAGGTCTTTCAGCTTCCAGGCACTGACACTGGATGAGCATTTCAGCACTATATTTTGTAGGCTTGAGCTAATTGAGCTTCAGATCATAGATCCGAAGCCGATCCGTTTAAACACTTTGCTTTTAATGCTGTCTCCGTCCAGCATTAAAATGTATTGCCTCCATGTACGCAAAATTCGTTTCACCCAACGAGTGAATGAGACTTTGATGAATTAATTGGGTATTAATTTCTGAATCTTTAAAAACATTTAAAATTAGGAATCCAAAGTCGGGTTTGGTACCGAGGTTTCAGGCGGTACCAAACCCGATTTTGGGTTTGGATTCCTAATTTTAAACACTAGTATTTATCCTCACTGTAATGAGCCCAGCAGCCAGGACAGGATTTGTTTAAGGCTAGGAGAAAGTGGTGTACTGGATTGAGGGAGGGAATGACAGGTCCCTATACTAACCTTCCCGCCATTCCATAAAAATGCAGGCCCATATAACACTATAAAGAAAAGTGCTTTAGCAAACTACACTTTGCTGAAACCACCTAAGCTTTCCTGGATTCTTTTACCTCACCCATCTATGTATTCTGGATGAGAAATACACCCCCTCCAGTACTTCACCAGCCACCATGTTAAAGCTAATATTACAGTGTGCATATTGGATTATAATGCAGGATGTAACTCAGGATAAGTAATGTAATGTATGCACCCAGTGAGTCCACCAGCAAAATAGTGAGTGCAGCTCTAGAGTATAATACAGGATGTAACTCAGGATAAGTACAGGATAAGTAATGTAATGTATGTATACAGTGACCCCACCAGCAGAATAGTGAGTGTGTAAGCCGTGTACCGGGGTGGGCTCCCCAGGATACAGCAAAGTCACGAACGAGGAAAACAACTCCACCACCAGCTTTTTCCAAAACAGAATTTTACTTAAATGTGGTAATGAACACAAATAGTTACAAGAATAGTTGAACACAACCACAAATGCTGGGAACATATAATAAATTTACATACACCCAGCCTGAAGGCTGAGACCCTTGTGCTGCACTGTGCGGCGCCCTCCAATGGATGCAGGAGGAAAGTGTGGTAATTTACCTACTGGAAGGCACAACTAAACTGCAACACCTTATCTGTTATTAGCCTAAAAAAACAAGAATAACTGTATGGGTGTGTGGTGTGGGCTAGCCTGTGGTGCAACACAATGGCTTACAATGTTGCAAAACTTTACAGAATTACCACTCCCATAACTGGTCCTGTAGCACATGCCTAGGTATTCCTCCTGAGCAAAACACCAGCCTGGATTGAGTTTGAGGGAAGTTTATCAGCTCTCCAGTGTGAAATGTCACTTTAAGTTATTGAGTCCTTGCAATGGACAGTAGCAACACTTGTGGCCTGAGACAAAGAGTCTAACTACAAGCCTGGTCTCTAGGCTCCAACACTGTAATGAGGTGCGTGCACGATCTTACCAACCCGGGTTTGCTCTGCATCCGCTGGTGACTAGTGTTGGGCTCGAATATTTGAATAGCGAATATTATTCGTGAATATAGGCACTTCGAGAATTTGCAAATATTTAGAATATAGTGATATATATTCGTAATTTCGAATATTCTAGATTTTTTTCAACATTAACCTCCTGTCATGCCCCACTCTGACGATGTGCGGAGGTCGACCAGGATAGCAGCACGAGTTTAGTATTTGTTTTGGTGCCGTGCTGGATCCGCCTCTCATCAGGTGCACTGGGTGGAGTCATTAGTTTAAATGATCTCCAGCTAAGTGCTCTGAGCGGATTATACTGATCATTTTGGTCTGGGAAGTTTGGAGGGAAGGTTGGCTGTCAGTTCCTGCTCTCAGAAAATAAGTGTAATTTCTAGTTTGGTTGTTTGTGTCATCTATCCCATCCAGGTTTTATGCGAGCAGGCTACTCTTATCTCCCCACTTCACCATCTCAGGGAGTTCAGGGTTGTGTCAGTCCAGGCTGGAGGACACAGCACACCTACCTTCAAGGTCTGTCTGTGGGCTGAGCAGTGCAGGGAAAGAGGTCAGGGATAAACTAGGAGGTGACCCTTCCCCTGTCTCTCGTCCAGAGCCTGGTTGGTGTGTAATCTTTTATACTGAGTGCACGTCCGTCGTGACATTATAATCCGCCATACTGTGACTGCAATTGCTCAGCATTTATGTGATGGCGTCAATTGATGCACTGGTTGACCGCATGCAGGGTTTGTCCCTGGAGGTTGCGGATCTGCGTAGTACGGTCACACAGTGTCAGAGGGTGTTGGCTTCAGGTACAGGTCAAATTGTTGGGGAGCCTAAAGTCGCTCTTCCTGAGAAATTTGCAGGGGGTACTGATGATTTTTTCTGTTTCAAAGAGTCATGTAATTTGTACTTTCGATTGTGCCCATTTTCATCAGGTAATAAGGATCAGAGGGTGGGTATCATCATGTCTTTGCTTAAAGGGAACGCGCAATCCTTGGCTTTTTCTCTGCCGCCCGGTTCTCTGGCCCTCCGGTCGGTGGAGGAATTTTTTTAAAGCCCTGCGATTGATTTATGATGACCCAGATCGAGTTTCGATGGCAGAATCAAAATTACGTAACTTACTACAGGGTAAACATACTGCTGAGGTTTACTGCACAGAGTTTAGGAGGGGGGCTACTGAGCCGGGGTGGAACGACCCCGCGTTACGTAGTCAGTTTTGTCAGGGGTTATCTGAAAGGTTGAAAGATGCTCTGGCTTTTCATGAATACCCAGATACTTTGGAGAACGCAATGTCTTTGGCTATACGTTTGGATAAACGTATCAAAGAGAGGTGTAAGGGTCCCTCTGTGCAGGGGATTCCTCCCGCGTGTGGTTTTGTTTCACCAGCTGCCCAGGGTGATATTGCTTGTTACTCTGGGGTAGGGGAGGAACCCATGCAGTTAGGTCAGATGTCTTGCCATTCGGATAGTAGAGACTTTCGAAAAGTGCACAATCTATGTTTCTATTGTGGGAAGAGGGGTCAGTAGTATGAATGGTGTGGTGGAGCAGACTGGTATGAAAGTTCCCTGCAGTTCCCGTTTTCTCCTTTCAGCTATGGTGGCGCTAGAGTCTAGAAATGTGTTTGTTGATGTTTTTCTCGATTGTGGTGCTGGGGTAAATTTAATTGACTTTCTGTTTCTTCAGGGCCTGGGACTAAGTACTTGCACGTTAGAGAACGAGATTCGTGTTTTTGCTATTGATTCTTCCCCTCTTTCTCAAGGGAGCCTTACTCACGTTGTTCATGGTATTCATTTAAGGGTGGGTGATTCACATGCTGAGATTATTTCCTGTTTCGTCATGAAGGATTTGCCAGCTCCAATAGTTTTGGGGTTGCTATGGTTGTCTAGACATAACCCAATTATAGACTGGCAAGCGAGACAAATCATTGGTTGGAGCAAGTTTTGTTTGGATAATTGTCTTGTCACATCTATTTCTGAAGTGTCCGTTACGGCCTTGCCTCATTATCTCTCGGATTTTTCGGATGTCTTTTCGGAGGGTGGGGCTCAGGAATTGCCCCCTCATCGTGACTATGATTGTCCAGTAAATCTCATCCCGGGGGCTAAGTTGCCTAAGTCTCGGCTCTACAACCTCTCTCAACCCGAGAGAGAGGTCATGCGAAAGTATGTCGCCGAGAGTTTGGCAAAGGGTCATATTAGACCATCTAAGTCTCCAGTGGCTGTAGGTTTGTTCTTCGTGAAGAAGAAAGATGGATCACTGAGACCGTGTTTGGATTTCCGGGAGCTGAATCGTATTACAGTCCGGGATCCATATCCCCAGCCTTTGATATCTGATCTTTTTGATCAGATTGTTGGAGCCAAGGTGTTCTCCAAGTTGGATTTGAGAGGAGCATACAATCTGATCAGGATCAAGGAGGGGGATGAGTGGAAAACGGACTTTAATACGCACGAGGGTCATTTTGAGAACCTGGTAATGCCTTTTGGGTTGACAATTGCGCCAGCGGTATTTCAGCGATTCTTCAATGATATTTTTCATCACTTGGTGGGGAGGTTCGTAATAGTCTACCTAGATGACATTCTAATTTATTCTCCTGATCTGAAGACCCATCAGGATCATGTGAGACAGGTTTTGACGATCCTTCGGGAGAATAAGTTGTATGCCAAATTGGAGAAATGTTTGTTTGCGGTGCAGGAGCTTCCATTCTTGGGATACATGCTTTCTGATTCTGGTTTTCGTATGGACCCCGAAAAGGTCCGGGCGGTTCTGGAGTGGGACCGACCAGAGAATCAGAAAGCTTTGATGCGGTTTTTGGGGTTTATGAATTATTATAGAAAATTTATTTCAAATTATTCCACGCTAGTCAAACCTCTTACTGATATGACCAAGAAGGGCGCTGATGTCTCTGTCTGGTCGGATAAGGCATTACAGGCCTTTTCGGCTATTAAGGAGCGTTTTGCGTCTGCTCCCATTCTGGTGCAGCCGGATGTATCTCAGCCATTCGTGGTCGAGGTTGATGCATCAGAGGTGGGGGTTGGGGCGGTGATTTTGCAGGGTCCTTCTCCTGGCAAGTGGGTCCCGTGTGCCTTCTTCTCCAGGAAGCTCTCGGTCGCCGAGAGGAATTATGATGTTGGAGATAGGGAGTTGTTGGCTATCAAGTTGGCCTTTGAAGAATGGTGTCACTGGTTAGAGGGGGCTTCTCACCCCATTACTGTGTATACAGACCATAAGAATTTGGCTTACCTGCAATCTGCCAAGCGTCTGAATCCTAGACAGGCCAGATGGTCATTTGTTTTTACCAGGTTCAATTTCATGGTTACCTTTCGCCCAGGGGTCAAGAACGTCAAGGCAGATGCCTTGTCTCGCAGCTTCCCCGGGGAGGTGATTCAGAGGATCCAGCGCCAATTTTGGTGGATTAAGTGGTGGTCTCCGCTCTGTACCCTGAATTAGAGATGGAGGTATTGGGAGCTCAGGAGGGGGCTCCTGGTTCGTGTCCCCCAGGGAGGTTGTTTGTTCCTGAGGGCCTATGATACAAGGTGTTCAAGGAACATCACGATACTGTTCTCGCTGGACATCCTGGTGGTAAATCCACCTGTGATCTGGTGTCCCAGAGGTTCTGGTGGCCTGGGTTTCATAAGAATATTGAGAATTACGTGACAGCTTGTGAAACCTGCGCTCGGTCAAAGGTTGCTCATACTCGACCGCCTGGTTCACTTCTTCCATTGTCTATTCCATCTCGTCCTTGGACGCATTTGTCCATGGACTTTATTACGGACCTGCCGAGTTCCTCCGGGAGAACAGTGATTTTGGTGGTAGTCGACCGTTTCAGTAAAATGGCTTACTTTATACCACTAACAAGTCTGCCTAACGCTAAGACTCTTGCGCAGATTTTTGTGGATAATATTGTGAAATTGCACGGTATTCCTTCGGATGTGGTCTCTGATAGGGGCACGCAGTTTGTCTCCAGGTTTTGGAGGGAGTTCTGCTCTCGACTTGGCATTCAACTTTCTTTCTCGTTGGCTTTTCATCCACAGTCGAATGGTCAGACGGAGCTTACCAATCAAAACCTGGAGACCTACTTGAGTTGCTTTGTGGCTGAGAATCAGGAGGACTGGTCCTCATTCTTGTCTTTAGCAGAATTTGCATTGAATAACCGTAGGCAGGAGTCCACGGGTAAGTCGCCATTTTTTGGCGCATACGGTTTCCATCCCCAGTTTGGTACCTTTTCTGGGTCTGGTTCCTCCGGGATGCCAGAGGAGGAGAGATTCTCTTCTGCCTTGTCCTCTATCTGGCGGAGGATTCAAGGGAATTTGGAGAGGATGGGTGAGAGGTATAAACGAATGGCTGACAGGACACGTGTGACTGGTCCGGACCTGTGTGTGGGTGATCTGGTGTGGTTGTCCACTAGGAATATCAAGTTGAGAATGCCATCTTGGAAACTGGGTCCTAGATTTGTTGGTCCGTATAAAATTTCTGCGGTGATCAATCCTGTGGCGTTTCGGCTGGATATGCCGCAGACTTGGAGGATCCATGATGTCTTCCACAAGTCTTTACTAAAAAAAATGTTAAACTGGTGGTACCATCGCCATTGCCTCCTCCTCCTGTTCTAGTTGAGGGAAACTTGGAGTTCGAGATCTCCAGGATTCTCGACTCGAGAGTTCTGCGGGGTTCCCTCCAGTACCTGGTGCACTGGAGGGGATACGGTCCTGAGGAGAGGATGTGGGTTCCGGCGTCTGATGTCAACGCCAGCCGACTGGTGAGGGCCTTTCATAGGTCCCATCCGGATAAGGTTGGTCCAGGGTGTCCGGAGGTCACCCGTAGAAGGGGGGGTACTGTCATGCCCCACTCTGACGATGTGCGGAGGTCGGCCAGGATAGCAGCACGAGTTTAGTATTTGTTTTGGTGCCGTGCTGGATCCGCCTCTCATCAGGTGCACTGGGTGGAGTCATTAGTTTAAATGATCTCCAGATAAGTGCTCTGAGCGGATTATACTGATCATTTTGGTCTGGGAAGTTTGGAGGGAAGGTTGGCTGTCAGTTCCTGCTCTCAGAAGATAAGTGTCATTTCTAGTTTGGTTGTTTGTGTCATCTATCCCATCCAGGTTCTGTGCGAGCAGGCTGCTCCTATCTCCCCACTTCACCATCTCAGGGAGTTCAGGGTTGTGTCAGTCCAGGCTGGAGGACACAGCACACCTACCTTCAAGGTCTGTCTGTGGGCTGAGCAGTGCAGGGAAAGAGGTCAGGGATAAACTAGGAGGTGACCCTTCCCCTGTCTCTCGTCCAGAGCCTGGTTGGTGTGTAATCTTTTATACTGAGTGCACGTCCATCGTGACACCTCCCTTCTTGCTTGTGGGCCAATGAGAAGGCTGCAATGTCTTTGTCTGAGCTTTGCAACATCCCTAGCAGCCAATAGGAAAGTTGCCTACCCCTTACTATATAAGAACCTCCCCAGCAGCCCTTGTATGCAGTATTTTGCAGATCTGAGAGAGACAGCAGTGTTATTGCTGTGCTCTCTGCTTTACTGTGTCATTACATTAGATAGTTAGTTAGCTTATATATATAATACAGATAGTTAGTGGGAGATAGTCAGTGTAGGTTAGATAGTGATATAGTGTAGCTGATAGGTTCTGCTGTCCATACATACATGCTACATACATAGTGCTGTGATGTCACAAGTTCACGACAATACTTAGTGCACCAATCACTAATAAGTAGTCAGACCTGTTAAAATATGAAGTTGCACGTATTGTGCCAAAATATTTGCATCATTGGTGCCGATTTCGCAATCGAGAATATATTGGAGCATTCTATCTGCATATAAAGCTATTGTAATATTCTGCCGTGCCAGCCATTTTCTCCAGTCTCAGGAAACTTCTAGCAGCTTAAAAAATTTAGCTATAGTGACCCACACCTGTATTTTGAGCTCATTACACAAATATTACATTGCCAATTTTTCGCAATCAAGAAAATAATCTCGAATTCGCGGATTCTCGAATATATGACGAATATTCTACCAAATATTCACAAAATATCACAAATTTGAATATTGCCCCTGCCGCTCATCTCTACTGGTGACTCTGAACAGAACAAATGTCTCTCCAACAAGCATGCGGACCGCAGTGTATGTAGCTTTGTTCCTCAGCTCTCATCAGCGTTTCTGGAAGCACTCCTCCTTCCTCTGGACAGGATCAGGGTCTTGGACACGATCAGCTTCACTTAGCTGCAGCTCTTGTCACTGATGTATGATCCCACACCTGGATGCCGTCGGATCCTCTGCTGACACAGTTCCCTCTAGGATGGCTGCTCCCTTTCTCTTCCTCTCCAGACTCTGTGTGTAACTCCACCTCTCATGACTATGGAAATATGCAGTCTGTAGCTGTGTTTAGGAAACAGCGGCATCTTGTGGCCAAACAGCATAATGTCAGTCCAGATCATTTAATTTAATCTACACAAACAGTGTTCAGACAAGGAGAGCTGTTTGCCCATCTCACAAGTGCAGCTCTGGAGTATAATACAGGATGTAACTCAGGATCAGTACAGGATAAGTAATGTAATGTATGTACATAGCGACTCCACCAGCAGAATAGTGAGTGCAGCTCTGGAGTATAATACAGGAGGTAACTCAAGATTAGTACAGGATAAGTAATGCAATGTTTGTACACAGTGACTCCACCAGCAGAATAGTGAGTACAGCTCTGGAGTATAATACAGGAAGCAACTTGGGATCAGTACAAGATACCTAATAAATGTACAACATTTTTGAACATAGAAATGGTAGAAGTTTTTGGACATTTTAGGATGAAAATAGCCCTTTGCTTTTACCAACAAGTAGGTCCTTTAGTCTGTCCTTCTTTCTTTTCCTTTCCTTCTCGTCCTCACTATATTTGAAGTCTGTGGCTGGGTTGTTTTTGTTAGTGCCAACTTCCTTACTTCTTACTGTACCACCACTTTCCAGCTCCTTCTTGCTGCGATCAGAGCTCTACATTCTAACAAGTATTTCCTTTCCAGTGGAGAGGTGCTAAGTAGTGATGGACGAACATCGGCCGGGATGAATCGAGAACGCGATCGAATGTTCGTGAACCGCAAGTCATATTTGCAGCCACCAAATACTTACTAGAAGTGCACAAATCGTCCCACAACATGGACAGTGACATACCAGAGGGGGATCAATGGCAAAAATTCCCACAAAAAATATATTTTTTAATCAGGGGCCATTTTTTTGTGTCTTAAAGGGAAACTGTCAAAAATGTGCCCTGCTGGAGCCTAGAAATTTTTTATTTTAGACCACGGGAGTACAGGCCCCAAACATTAGGCATTCACCGGACACAAAACATCAAGTGATTATGTGGCTGGAGGTATTTTAGACTGTCAATGGATATAAATTTTACTGCAGGCCAGTGGACTACAGGCCCCAAAAATTATTAATTCACCGTACAGAAAAGAACAATTGATAATGTGTCTTGAGGTACATTAGGCGGTCACCGTATAAAAATTTTACTGTTGGCCAGGTTGATTACAGGCCCCAAAAATTATGTATTCACCGTACAGAAAAGATCAAGTGATTATGTGGCTGAAGGTATATTAGACGGTCGATGGATATAAATTTTACTGCAGGCCAGTGGACTACAGGCCCCAAAAATTATTCATTCAACGTACAGAAAACATCAAGTGATTATGTGGCTGGAGGTTTATTAGACGGTCATTGGCTAACAATTTTACTTCAGGCCAGTGGAGTACAGGCCCAAAAAATTATTCATTCAACGTACAGAAAAGAACAAGTGATTATGTGGCTGGAGGTATATTAGATGGTAATTGGCTATCAATTTTACTGCAGGCCAGTACAAATACATGTCAAATATATATGATTAAAATAGCTAAAAATATAAAATTGGAATAAAGACATTAGGCATTCACCGGACAGAAAAGGCCTTTTATGCCACTGTATTTACATAAGACAAGGACCATTATTTGTTCTGGGTGGTGGCAGATATGTGTGGGCTGTCATGAGTAAATTCAATTAAATGTGGTCGTCACAGGTGTTGAATAGTGTTGAGCGCGAATATTCGAGAAGCAAATTTTTTTCGCAAATATCGGCACTTCGAGAATTCGCGATTATTTAGAATATAGTGCTATATATTCATAATGGCGAATGTGGCGAAACCAACCTCGCCACAGTGTTTTGGAGGGGGCTGTTTGCCAGCCTCCTGCCCCAGGATTATGGCCCATACTAACTTTGAAGGAGAAGACAGACCGGCCACACAGATTAAATCTGTGGAACAGTTTTGGGCAGGAAAGCCATGCTTGCGGCTGGCCAAATGTGACTTCCATGGAATTCGGGAACCCCTGCTCGGATCTGGGTGATTTTTGGATATGTTGTTCACCTAGATCAGAGCTATCCATGGATGTATACATTATGGGGATGTGTGGGGTTTTGAGGTGTTTTCTGTGTGTTGGGAAAAATGTGTATTTTCTGTCTGGTAGTGATTAAGTTAGCCTATTACGTTTGGTAATTGTATTTTGTGGATTGCGTCTCAGACAATGCTCATTGTGTTAGTTAATTGCGTCTCAGACAATGCTCATTGTATTTTGTTTATTGCGTTACAGACAGAGGGAAGGGGATTTTGTGTACAATTGCTGGGAAGGTTTGAATACTGTAAATACATGTGATTGGCTGTTTTTACAAAACCCTGTGGGTGGTAACCTTGTTGGAAGATGTGTATAAATCAATGCTTGTCTTAAAATAAAGAGAGTTCCTGTTTTTATACCTTCATGAAGTTTTGGCTCATGTTTGGGGAATAGGATAACTACACTCTTGGGGATTGCTATATCACAATACTCCCCTGAGTATAAGCTCTTGTAAGAGCTTGTTCATGGTTCCTGCTCTCTGCATTTAGGAGAGGTTCACACACTGGAGCCTGTAGCCTTGTCGTAGGTCCAGGGTGGGTAGGAGACGGTGAGACCTCCACCAAGCTTTGGCGGTTCGTGGGGTCTGCAGCGCTGACGGTGTCAAGTGGAGTGCTTGGAGTCCTCTGGAAGCACTAGGAGCATCTATCGACGGAGGTACCCGGTCGGGGTGCTAGGCGTTTCGTTACATTGGTGGCAAGCAGTGGGATGGCGTCCTAGTGTGAGGAGAAGCAGCTCGGAGACACAGTTCGTGGATTTACAAAATTGAGGGCAACGCTAGTATCCGTACAGCGCCCCTGGCTACAGCAATACGGATGCCGTTGGTTCCTGCACAGCATTCCATAAGGAAGATCACCCGGATTACAGGGATGCCGAGCGGAAAGGCGTATGGCACCAGGCCCTGGAGGACGTGCAGCATCGGAGGGGTGAGGGTCTTCCCAGTGAGGAGCAGAGATTACGAATGCGATTGGCGCTGCGACTACCTCTACTGGGAGAGCAACCTTGACGGAGTGGGTGTCAGAGCTTGAGACACTGGTATGGCAGGAAACCTGGCTGGATGACGCTTACCAAGCACTATGGTGAGACACAGTACGACAGTCTCCATGGATGGAGGAGTACGCCAAGCCCGAAGGTGAGGAATATTATTGCCCTGGGTTATTGTGGGAGTCTTTTAAAGACATTGACTTTGGGAGCACAGAAGAATCTAGATTTTGGGACATTACTGACTACAGGGGGGACTTGCATAATTGGCCTACAACTAGTGGGGTGAGGGCAGATCTGACCTTTCTGGTCCAACGGGAGTGGGAGCTGGAGCAAGATTATCAACAGTTGTTTCGCTCCATTCAAGCCCAGTGCAAGATACAAGACAGTTGGATACCAGGCCCAGACCTGCAGCCCTACCCCTGGCAAGTCACAGCTGAGGTATCCCCTACTTCCTTACCAACTGTAGAGGTAGGGGACTTCATAGACTGGTACTGGGAGGAACCCCAGTCGGCAGGTGGAGATGGGACCGTAGTCACTCCACTCCACCGGTCCAACAGGGTGGCTGGGGAGGCGGCCCAGATCCCCAACTGCCACTGGGAGTCCAGGGGGAGGAGATGGTCGGTCCCTCACCCCTGCAACAACCAGCATCACGGGTAGTGGAGACAGTCGGTCTCAATCCCAAGCGCCAGTGTACTTTGAAGGGAGAGGAGACAACCGGTCTCTCTCCCCAACCACAGGGGGACATCACCCCTAACTCCGATGGTGCAGATGTGACCGCAGTCTCTGCACCAGGCCTACCGGGATGCTGGACGGCCGGTACGGATCCCCCACCAACCGTGCAGGAATGCCAGGAGGAGGAGGTAAACGATCCCTCCTCTCCACAGCTGATCCGCAACAAGGTCCTGGAGGCAGGATTCCCTGACCCCATCCCAGCGGAAGAGCTGGCATCTGGGCAGAGCGCAGTCGGCCTCTGCCCTCCCCTATCCTCTTCTCCAGAGCTGGACTTCCCACAGGCTACCCCAGCGGAAGAGCTGGCATCTAGGCAGAGCGCTGTCGGCCTCTGCCCTCCCCTATCCTCCAGAGCCGGACTTCCCACAGGCTACCCCAGTGGAAGAGCTGGCATCTGGGCAGAGCGCAGTCGGCCTCTGCCCTCCCCTATCCTCCAGAGCCGGACTTCCCACAGGCTACCCCAGCGGAAGAGCTGGCATCTGGGCAGAGCGCAGTCGGCCTCTGCCCACCAAGTACCTACAGCTCCAAGCTAGAGAACCACAAGGAAGCAAGGAGTGGCAGATGCCCACTCAATAGCTGGGGACATACAGAACAGAGTCAGGCCCCAAAATTCAACAGGTCCAGTATTGGGTTGTGGGTGGACTGCCAGACTAACTAAGATACTGACCGGCGTGAGGTCAGGTATCTGGTTAGTCTTCCCTGGGAGGGGGAGATGTGTGGCGAAACCAACCTCGCCACAGTGTTTTGGAGGGGGCTGTTTGCCAGCCTCCTGCCCCAGGATTATGGCCCATACTAACTTTGAAGGAGAAGACAGACCGGCCGCACAGCTTAAATCTGTGGAACTGTTTTGGGCAGGAAAGCCTTGCTTGCGGCCGGCCAAATGTGACTTCCATGGAATTCGGGAACCCCTGCTCGGATCTGGGTGATTTTTGGATATGTTGTTCACCCAGATCAGAGCTATCCATGGATGTATACATTATGGGGATGTGTGTGGTTTTGAGGTGTTTTCTGTGTGTTGGGAAAAATGTGTGTTTTCTGTCTGGTAGTGATTAAGTTAGCCCATTACGTTTGGTAATTGTATTTTGTGGATTGCGTCTCAGACAATGCTCATTGTGTTAGTTAATTGCGTCTCAGACAATGCTCATTGTATTTTGTTTATTGCGTTACAGACAGAGGGAAGGGGATTTTGTGTACAATTGCTGGGAAGGTTTGAATACTGTAAATACATGTGATTGGCTGTTTTTACAAATCCCTGTGGGTGGTAACCTTGTTGGAAGATGTGTATAAATCAATGCTTGTCTTAAAATAAAGAGAGTTCCTGTTTTTATACCTTCATGAAGTTTTAGCTCATGTTTGGGGAATGGGATAACTACACTCTTGGGGATTGCTATATCACAATACTACCCTGAGTATAAGCTCTTGTAAGAGCTTGTTCATGGTTCCTGCTCTCTGCATTTAGGAGAGGTTCACACACTGGAGTCTGGAGCCTTGTCGTAGGTCCAGGGTGGGTAGGAGACGGCGAGACCTCCACCAAGCTTCGGCAGTTCGTGGGGTCTGCAGTGCTGATGGTGTCAAGTGGAGTGCTTGGAGTCCTCTGGAAGCACTAGGAGCAGCTATCAACGGAGGTACACGCTCTGGAAGGACTAGGAGCATCTATCAACGGAGGTACCTGGTCGGGGTGCTAGGCGTTCCGTTACAGCGAATATTTTATTTTATTTTTTAACACAGCACATATCAGGTGATCATCCCTCCCTTCTTCTAGCTTGTGGGCCAATGAAAAGGCTTTGTCACAGCTTAGCAACATCCCTAGCAACCAATAGAAAAGTTGTCTGACGGCATGTCTGACGCCGGTATTTCGCGTACATTACGCAAATAATACATTATCGATTTTCGCAATCAAGAATATAATCTCGAATTTGCGAATTCACGAATATAAGACGAATATTCTACAAAATATTTGCAAAATATCACAAATTCGAATATTGCCCCTGACGCTCATCACTAGTGTTGAATTCCTCCAAGATTCATGCCTCGTTTATTTTTAGAAATGTGAGGTAGTGTACACTGTCGTGAGCTAGGCGAGTGCGCTTATTGGTCACGATCACCCCTGCTCCGCTGAACGTCCTTTCAGACAGGACACTTGATGAGGGGCAAGCCAATAGTTCCATGGCAAATTGTGCCAGCTCTGGCCACAGGTCAAGCCTGCATGCCCAGTGGTCAAGGAGTTCCTCGCTTCTCAGAGCGTCCACATCGGCCGTTAACCCGATGTAGTCGGATAGCTTCCGTCTAGGCGTTCCTTGGTGCTGGACCTGGAGGGCGGCTGTCGATGGGTTGGCTGCAAGAATGATCTCATATCTGAAGTGACCAACACATCTTCAAACCACCCTCTTCTTGCATGCGCTGTAAGATTGGTACCCTCAACTGTTTCTCTGTGGGTGGAAATTCCTCTGCCAGCGCCCGCACAAGCGGAATGCAGCAGCTCTCAAGGCAAGACCTGGAAATGCTACATTCTGACAGCCCTCTGTGATGCTGTTAACATGTCTGCCATTTTGTGTTTGTACCGGGGTCTAAGTACATTGCCACCCAGTACTGGTCCTTGCCCTTTATGCTTTTTATACGGGGGTCCCTCTTCAAACACTGGAGCATGAAGGCCCCCATTTGCAATAAATTGGAAGTGGTGGAGCACCCTGGCTCCTGCTCATCGCCCAGGAGAATGTCATCCTCGGTCTCCTTCCCCCCAGCCACAGACAACACCAGGGATCCCAGAAAAGTTTAAAGCCTGCTCTTCTTGCTCCTCCTCCTCCTCCTCCCCCCAGTCACCATCCTTCTCTGACTCCTCTTCAGACTCCTTCTGACTTGTCTCAGATAGAGTAGCCCCCCCTGGGAATTTATTCAACATTGCGACTTCCTCATCTTCCTGCTCATGCTCCTCGACAGCTTGATCAATGACACAATGCAATGCACGCTCCAGAAAGAACGCATAAGGTATGATGTCACTGATGGCGCCCCGCTGCGACTGACCAGTTTGGTGATCTCATCAAATGGCCGCAGAAGTCTGCATGCGTCACGCATGAGCAGCCACTGGCGTGGTGAAAATAAACCTGTCACGGATGAAGTTGCAGATAGCTGGAAGTTATGAATAAATGTCCGACTGGCTTGATCCCAAACTAAGGAGCATATAGGTGACCCCTATAAAACCCTAAGAGCTCACCCTGACTTCTAAGCACATACAAGGGTCTCAAAGGTAGACGATTGTATGCCCCCGTACCTAAGACTTTGTGACACCAGAAAACCCTATAATAGTGAGAGGACACGACCACCGGCTCCCTGCACTTCATACGGAGGGAGTCAGGGTCACCTAGAATCAAGCCAGCAAGGAAACACAATACATGAAAGGACTTATCTGAACAAGCAGCATTGAACACTTCAATCCAGGAAGTAGTATAAACTGCAAAGTGAGGCAGTATGGGAGGGAATATAAAGGAAAGAGGATTAGTCTAAAAAGGTAACACCTGGGAGAAGAAAATGAGATGAGAAAGTAAAACCAAAACAAAGAACATCATGCAAGAGGTAGAGAAGGATGTCTGTCAGACCTTCTCACAGAAGTGACGGTGACAGTACCCCTCCCTCTACGGGTGGACTCCGGACACTCAGAACCCACCTTCTCAGGATGAGACCTATGGAAAACCTTGAAGAAATGAGTGGCCTTAATGTCCGCCACTGGGACCCACATCCTCTCCTCAGGACCATAACCCTCCTTTGACAAACTGCCATTTGCCACTGGGCATTGTATAAAACTTATGGCTAGCCTCCTGCCCTACGACTATGGCCCCGGGACATATTACCCTTCAAGAACAGTGTTCCACAAAAGGGGAGCAGTGTAACAGAACTATGCCGCATGTCTGGATTGTTAATAGGACCGAACGCGGTTGGAATTTGTGACAGACCCATCCGTATGGATTAAACAAAATGGCACCCAGATAGCTAATTTTATTGTATTTGTGTACTCTGAGCGGCATTCACCTAATGATATGCCCTCAGACTTGAGCTATCTGGGAATAGGTTAAATGTCTGTGTTTGCTGTGAGGGTGTGACATTGTGTGTTGGGTGGTGATTCCTGTCCTGTTGTTCCCACATGTGTATTGGTGATTTCCCTTTATCCTGAGAGATAATTGAATTGCTCTTCGGGTGTCTCCAGGGCAGAGAGGAGGAAACCATGATGCATTGGGGGGATGTGTTGTGTCTGTGTATCCTGAGTGCTACGTGTCTGTCCTGTGTCACAGTCCTCCTTCTGGTCCCCTAGCGGCGTGTACACCAGATGGGGACATGCATAAATACGGGCGGGTAGCCCTCAATAAAGGGTTCATGTTTTTCTAACCCTTCAAAACGTAGCCTTGTCTCGTTATTGGAGGGAATTGCTGTATCACGCTGGGGATTGCTATGCTCTGCATATTCCCTGGAGCTTTAATCTCTTTCTTCTTGTCCCTGATACCCTCTCCTGGAGGAGAGATCTTTCCCACACGGTCCTGAATGCTGGAGGTTCATTCAGGGTGGAAGGAAGACGGCGCGGCTCCAGTTAAGCTACGGCGGTTGTGGAGTCTGCGGTGGTTGTGGTGTCCAGTGCGGTGCTTGTGCTCCTCGGCGCAAGCTAGGAAGCGTCCATTAACGGAAGGTGATCTGTTACACCTCCCAATGAACAAGGTACTGGAGAGAACCGCGGACAATGCAAGAATCCACAATCCTAGAGACCTGGAATTCAAGATTACCATCAACAAAAATCGGAGGAGGAGGCAAAGAGGAGGGTACAGTGGGTTGGACATAAGGTTTTAATAGGGACCTGTGAAAAACATTATGGATCTTCCAAGTCTGAGGAAGATCAGGACGGAAGGCAATGGGATAGATGACGGACAAGATCTTGTAAGGCCCAATAAACTTAGGACCCATCTTCCAGGAGGGAACCTTCAGTTTGATATTCTTTGTAGACAACCACACCAGATCACCCACATTCAGGTCCGGACCAGGCACACGTCTCTTATACGCCACACGCTTATATCTCTCACTCATCCTCTTCCGATTACCCTGAATATTTTGCCAAATAAATTACAAAAACGAGGAAAATCTCTCCTCATCAGGTAAACCAGAAGACCCCTCTCCAGAGAGTGTCCCAAACTGCGGATGAAACCCATATGCACCAAAAAATTGTGACTTATCAGAGGACTCCTGGCGACGGTTATTTAAAGCAAACTCAGCAAGGGACAAAAAAAAAATACCAATCCTCCTGATTCTCAGCCACAAAACAGCGCAGATATGTCTCTAGATTCTGATTGATGTGTTCGGTCTGACCATTCGACTGCGGATGAAAAGCAGAAGAAAATGACAACTGAATCCCCAAGCGAAAACAGAAGGCCTTCCAGAATCTGGAAACAAATTGCGTTCCCCTATCAGAAACAATGTCTGAAGGAATGCCATGCAATTTAACAATGTGATCAACAAACGCTTGCGCCAACGTCTTCGCATTGGGTAACCCAAGAAAGGGAATGAAATGCGCCATTTTGCTAAAACGGTCCACTACCACCAGAATCACAGTCTTCCCCGAGGAACGAGGCAGGTCCGTAATGAAGTCTATGGACAGATGCATCCAAGGACGGGAAGGAATGGGTAACGGGAGGAGAGAACCCGATGGCCGTGAATGAGGGACCTTGCCACGAGCGCAGGTCTCGCAGGCTGCCACAAAACCCTCAACTGTCTTACGAACAGCCGGCCACCAAAATCTCTGAGCAATGAGATCTACTGTGGCTCTACTCCCCGGGTGCCCAGCAAGGACAGTATCGTGGTGCTCCTTAAAAACCTTGTGTCGTAAAGCGAGAGGCACAAACAACCCCCCAGGAGGACAAAGATCAGGAGCCTCTGCCTGGGCTGCCTGAACCTCTGCCTCCAAATCAGGATAAAGAGCAGAGACGACCACCCCTTCAGCCAAAATGGGACCCGGGTCTTCAAAGTTCCCCCCTCCCGGAAAACAACGTGACGGCATCCGCCTTCACATTTTTAACCCCAGGGCGGAACGTGACAACAAAATTAAACCTAGAAAAGAACAATGACCATCTGGCCTGTCTCGGGTTCAGACGCTTGGCTGATTCCAAGTAGGCCAGATTCTTATTGTCGGTAAACATGGTAATAGGGTGTCTGGCTCCCTCTAACCAATGGCGCCATTCCTCAAAAGCTAATTTAATGGCCAACAACTCCCTATCTCCCACATCGTAATTTCTCTCTGCAGAGGAGAGTTTCCTTGAGAAAAAGGCACACAGTCGCCATTTGGCAGGAGAGGGACCCTGAGATAAGACCGCACCCACACCCACCTCAGAAGCGTCCACCTCATCAATAAAAGGTAGAGAGACATCAGGTGTTACCAAAATGGGAGCGGAAGCAAAACTCTCTTTGATACTAGAAAAGGCCTTAAGCGCATCTACCGACCAGGAGGAAAAATCTACCCCCTTTTTAGTCATATCAGTGAGTGGTTTAACAACAGAGGAATAATTCAAAATGAACTTTCTGTAATAATTGGCAAAACCCAAAAACCGCATCAGCGCCTTTTGATTCTCAGGAAGCACCCAATCAAGCACAGCGCGGACCTTCTCAGGGTCCATGTGAAAACCAGAAGCGGAGAGAAGAAAACCAAGAAATTGAATCTCCGGAACCGCAAACACACATTTTTCCAGTTTAGCATACAATTTATTCTCCCGCAGAATGAGCAAAACCTCACGTAGGTGGTCCCGATGAGTCTTGAAATCAGGAGAAAAAATCAAAATGTCATCTAGATACACCAGTACAAATTTCCCCATTAAATGATAAAAAATGCTGTTCACAAAATGTTGGAAGACGGTCGGAACATTCATCAAACCAAAGGGCATAACCAAATTCTCGAAATGACCCTCAGGGGTATTGAAGGCCGTCTTCCATTCGTCCCCTTCCCTGACCCTGACTAGGTTGTATGCCCCTCTTAAATCCAATTTCAAAAAACCTTAGCCCCAACAATCTGGTTAAACAGGTCCGGGATCAGAGGAAGCGGATATGGGTCACAAATTGTGATACAGTTCAGCTCCCTGAAATCCAGACAAGGTCTTAAAGAACCATCTTTTTTCTTAACAAAAAAAAAAACAGCGGCAACAGGTGACTTCGAGGGTCGGATGTGTCCCTTTCTCAGGCTCTCAGAGATATAAGTACGCATAGCGACTCTTTCAGGTTGGGAGAGATTATATAAACGTGATTTTGGCAGCTTAGCACCTGGGATGAGATTAATAGGGCAATCGTACTCCCGGTGAGGGGGCAACTCCTGGACACCACTCTCGGAAAACACATCCGAAAATTCAGAGACAAAAGATGGTACAGTCTTGGTAGAAACCTCTGAAAGAGACGCCGTGAGGCAATTCTCTCTGCAAAAGTCACTCCAACCATTTATTTGCCTTGCTTGCCAATCAATGGTGGGGTTATGTTTAGTGAGCCAGGGTAGCTCCAACACTAGAGGAGTAGGTAATCCGCTTAGGACGAAACATGACATATCCTCAACATGAGCATCACCCACAGTCAAACGGATATTGTGAACTATGGCCTTTAACGATCTTTAAGAAAATGGAGCGGAATCGATAGCAAAAACAGGTATATCCTTTTCCAAAGTGCATACCTGGAAACCATGCGTTTTAGCAAATTGATTATCAATGAGATTGACAGCTGCTTCACTATCTACAAAAATCTCACAAACAATGTTCTTGCTGTCTAGCGCCACCCTGGCAGGTAGGAGAAAACGGGAACTACAAGCAAACGGCAAACCTTCAATTTCTGCATCAACCTTGCCAATAGTAGCAAATGCTAAGTTTTTAGAGTTTTTTTTTCTTTTTGTTTCTTTTTTATTACCCTCAGAAAACACCATGAATCTCCTAGAGGGGCAAACATTAGCCAAATTATTTATACCCCCACAACAGAAACAAACTCTCCTCTGAGAGCTGAATCCTCTACTATCAGAGGCAAGCAAACCCAGCTGCATGGCCTCCTGCTCAGAGGGGATTGAGAGAGACTGAGACCCCTGCGTACTGAATGAGACAGCCCCACTGTCCTTGGGCTTAATATGATAGGAAGGAGTGGTCTCTCCTCTCTCTCTAAGACGCCTGTCAATACGAACAGCTAGAGACATGGCAGACTCCAACGAGGCAGGTCTCTCATGAAAAGCAAATGCATCTTTCAATCCCTCCGAAAGACCATGGCAAAATTGACTTCGGAGTGCAGCATCGTTCCAACCAGTATCAGCTGCCCATCTCCGAAAATCAGAACAAGATATCTCTGTGGACTGTTTACCCTGGCATAAAAGACGCAGTTTAGATTCAGCCAGAGCAATACCATCCGGGTCATCATTTATCTGCCCCAGGGCAACAAAAAATTCATCCACCGATCGGAGGGGCCGTGCCCCCAACGGCAGCGAAAAGGCCCAAGACTGAGCGTTATCCCTGAGCAGCGAGATGATGATCCCCACCCTCTGCTCCTTATCACCAGAGGAATGGGGAAGTAGGCGAAAATTGAGTTTGCAAGTCTCTCTAAAGCAAACAAAATTCTCACTACCCCTGGAGAACGTATCCGGAAGCGAGATCTTAGGCTCGGAACAAACTCCATGAATGCAAGCAGAACCGGTCACCTGAAACTGAGACACAGTTTTACGGAGATCTTCTACCTCCAGTGAAAGACTCTGCATGCGGTCAATCAAGGCTGAAACCGGATCCATGCTTAAGACGGTAAGGGCGGTTTATAATGTCATGGATGAAGTTGCAGATAGCTGGAAGTTATGAATAAATGTCCGACTGGCTTGATCCCAAACTAAGGAGCATATAGGTGACCCCTATAAAACCCTAAGAGCTCACCCTGACTGCCAAGCACATACAAGGGTCTCAAATTTAGACGATTGTATGCCCCCGTACCTAAGACTTTGTGACACCTGAAAACCCTATAATAGTGAGGGGACACGACCACCGGCTCCCTGCACTTCATATGGAGGGAGTCAGGGTCACCTAGAATCAAGCCAGCAAGGAAACACAATACATGAAAGGACTTATCTGAACAAGCAGCAGCAGAAGACTCCAGCATTGAACACTTCAATCCAGGAAGTAGTATAAACCGCAAAGTGAGGCAGTATGGGAGGGAATATAAAGGAAAGAGGATTAGTCTAAATAGGTAACACCTGGGAGAAGAAAATGGATGAGAAAGTGAAACCAAAACAAAGAACATCATGCAAGAGGTAGAGAAGGACGTCTGTCAGACCTTCTCACAGAAGTGGCGGTGACAAAACCAAGCTCCTTAGAACCTGTGTTGCCGCAGAGTTCGTACAGGTTGTTGTTAATGGCACGTTTCTGCTGGAGCAGCCTATCAAGCATATACAAGGTTGAGTTCCAGTGCGTCGGGCAGTCACAAATCAGATGTCTGACGGCAAGTGGTGCCGCTGCTGAACGTCAGCGAGGTGAGCCATGGCCGTGTAAGATCTTCTAAAATGGCCAGATATTTTCTTGGCCTGCCGCAAGACTTCCTGGACCCCGTGGTATTTGGCAACGAATCGCTGCATGACTAAGTTCAGGACGTGTGCCATGCATGGCGCATGTGTCATTTTGCCCTTTTTTAGCGTGCACAGCAGATTTACCAACTGTCAAATTGAGCGGGGTTAGCCACTGATCGGCCTGTGACCGCAGAGCTGAAAGGAGTGTAGGACCGGTGTGGCTCTTGGCTTCCAGGCACAACAGCCGCAGCACAGCATGGCAACCTCTCACCTGGCACGTGGAATAGGTTCTGGGGAGCTGGGGGATGCAGTGGAAGAGGCGGTAGCAGTAGAAAAGGAGGAGTTAGCCAAGGAGGAGACGGAGGATGGAGTAGGAGGAGGAGAAGAAGAGGAAGGCCTGTATGCAATTCGTGGCGGTAACACCAAATCCACACGGGTGCCACGGGTTACATGCTTGACAACCGTCAGAAGGTTCACCCAGTGGGCAGTAAAAGTTATGTACCTTCCCTGCCCGTATTTGCTAGACCAAGTGTCTGCGGTCAGATGTATCTTGGCACTTGGCTGCTGAACGAGGCTATATAGCAATGGGATGCCCTTTTCAGAGAAATATTCCATTGAGGTGTGCCAATGGCCACATATTTTATAAAGACCTCTGAGTCCACCAGTTTATATGACAGTAGTTGGCGGGCTAGCAGTTCCGACAAGTCGGCGGTCAGCCGTTGGGCAAGAGGGTTATCCGGCGTCATCAACTTTTTATGTTTGAACATTTGGGCCACGGAAGCCGGCAACGCAATGACGGCATAGTGGAAGGTGAAGTACAAATGGGAGGAGAGAGGAGAAGGAGAAGAGGCAGGACGTGTAGCGCTGGGACTGTGGCTTTGTGGGCTCTGATGGTGTTGCTCTCACTGGGCTCGGTGATGGGAGTCCATGTGCCTTCTTAAGGCGGTCATCCCTAGGTGAGTTTTGGGCTTTAAAAAAATCCCACAATGCGGAGCCATGTGCCGGCGTTGGCATCCCGGGAGCGCCAGATGTGACCGTGCATGTTGGATGGCTCGCTCCAAATACATTTGCAGTCTGCTAATTGCCTCCTGTGCACTGTGAGTTCTACCTGCTTCTCCTCATTCTCCTCCCTATCTGCTGCTCTGTCTCTCCCTCTAAACTCCCCTCCTCTTCTTCTATTGTGTGCATCCACGTGACGTCCATCGACACGTCATCATCGTCACCTTCACCACCACTGACATTAGAGATCTCGGAGTAGGCAGCAACAGCGGGGAGCACTCTCCTTGGGCTGATCTGGGTACTGTCGTCAGACCACTGGGTAGCAGACGTTGCTATCTCCTATTCCTCATCAGATGTCAAGAATGGCTGCTCATCGGTAAGGTCTGGGAATGGATGGGAAAATAATTCCTCTGACTCGAGTGAAGGGGCTATGGTGATGGTGGTGGCGGTGTCTTTGGGGGGGCACACAGCAGAGAGTGAGGATGGTACTGATACAGAGGATGAGGAGGGTGCAGAAGCAGAAGGCTGAATGAGCCACGCAACCAACTCTGGTGCGTCCTTTGACAAAATCGCACGCACCTTCTCCAACTTCCCACATAGGCTCCGGCCTGGTGCCCCTGCCCGACCGCTACCACCCCTGCGGAATGGTCTGCCTCTTCCTCTGCCTGTCATTTTCAAAATGACCCTGTGCCAAAGTCCCTATAGAAGAGCAGTATTTGTGGAAATAGGTATATCGCAGGCCTCAATCAATATTTAGTGGAAGCTGGTATATCAATCCCTTCTATGAGTATTTTGTGGAAACAGGTATATAGAACCAAATAATGAGTATTTGCTGGAATCCGGAAAAATCAAACCCCTTAATCAATATTTTGCGGAAGCTGGAGTATCGCAGGCCTCAATCAATATTTGGTGGAAGCCGGTATATCAATTATATCAATACCCTGTATCCGTATTTTGTAGAAACAGGTATATAGAACCCAATAATGAGTATTTTCTGGAAGCTGGTAAATCAAACCCCTAAATCAATATTTGGTGGAAGCCGGTGTATCGCAGGCCTCAATCAATATTTTTTGGAAGCCGGTATATCAATACCCTCTATCAGTATTTTGTGGAAACAGGTGTATAGAACCCAATAATGAATATTTGCTGGAGGTCAGTAAATCAAACCCCTTAATCAATATTTGGTGGAAGCTGGTGTATCACAGGCCTCAATCAATATTTGGTGGAAGCCGGTGTATCACACCCCTCAATCAATATTTTGTGCAAGCCGGTGTATCACATCTCTCAATCAGTATTTTGTGGAAGCAGGTATATCACACCAGTTGCAATTAGTTATTCGAATAGAGTTTGTCCCTCTATCTAGCTGCGGTATCTCAGCAGAAACGCACACAACTGCTGCACAAAACAAATGCACTATAACATACTTTCTATGTTAATAGGTATATCACACCCCTCAATCAGTTTTCTTTTGGGGGCAACAGGTATATCACACCAGTTGCAATTACTTATTCCAATAGCGTTTGTCCCTCTGTATAGCTGCGTTATCTCTAGAACCAACACATTCCTCAGATATAACAGAGGCAAATTATAGAGGAGCCTAGATACATATAGTACAACTCCTACACCGACTTAACTCCTGACGAAGACAGTGGGTTGGCGAAATGTGCGTTGGGGCAATAGCATACTGAGAGCCTCGGTTGTACAATCCATCAAGAGTAACTGATCTCTGTTATTTTCAGCTATATGTTGTTGTGTCTTGTAGTTCATGCATACATGCTATAGTGTGCGGATCTACCATCACTCTACAGCATGAACTTTGGGGATTGGACTTAGTTCCTGGGTGTTACATGGCCCTCATACATCGCATGAATGCAGTACATCTTTGTTTCTAGATATAACAATTGTTCCATCATGTTCTAATTGTGTATTAGATTGGCTACATGTACATGTACTATCTGTGGGTATTTATACCATTACTTTATTGGGCTGACAACCTGAGCTGCTTCAGTGTGGTCTCCACTACCAGGGGTTTTGGGGTGAGAGGGTCTTACTGGCCACCTCCTCCCTTCTGTTTTCACCTTGTCTAATATCTTTTATTATTAACAAAGACTTTTGCTATATATTATATGCGAGTACCTTTTCATTATTATTGGGGGCTACTAGTTAAGTCGGTGTAGGAGTTGTAGGTGCGGTATCTAAGCAGAACCGCACACAACTGCTGCACAATACAAATGCACTATACACTGCGTGCAGAATTATTAGGCAAATGAGTATTTTGACCACATCATCCTCTTTATGCATGTTGTCTTACTCCAAGCTGTATAGGCTCGAAAGCCTACTACCAATTAAGTATATTAGGTGATGTGCATCTCTGTAATGAGAAGGGGTGTGGTCTAATGACATCAACACCCTATATCAGGTGTGCATAATTATTAGGCAACTTCCTTTCCTTTGGCAAAATGGGTCAAAAGAAGGACTTGACAGGCTCAGAAAAGTCAAAAATAGTGAGATATCTTGCAGAGGGATGCAGCACTCTTAAAATTGCAAAGCTTCTGAAGCGTGATCATCAAACAATCAAGCGTTTCATTCAAAATAGTCAACAGGGTCGCAAGAAGCGTGTGGAAAAACCAAGGCGCAAAATAACTGCCCATGAACTGAGAAAAGTCAAGCGTGCAGCTGCCAAGATGCCACTTGCCACCAGTTTGGTCATATTTCAGAGCTGCAACATCACTGGAGTGCCCAAAAGCACAAGGTGTGCAATACTCAGAGACATGGCCAAGGTAAGAAAGGCTGAAAGACGACCACCACTGAACAAGACACACAAGCTGAAACGTCAAGACTGGGCCAAGAAATATCTCAAGACTGATTTTTCTAAGGTTTTATGGACTGATGAAATGAGAGTGAGTCTTGATGGGCCAGATGGATGGGCCCGTGGCTGGATTGGTAAAGGGCAGAGAGCTCCAGTCCGACTCAGACGCCAGCAAGGTGGAGGTGGAGTACTGGTTTGGGCTGGTATCATCAAAGATGAGCTTGTGGGGCCTTTTCGGGTTGAGGATGGAGTCAAGCTCAACTCCCAGTCCTACTACCAGTTTCTGGAAGACACCTTCTTCAAGCAGTGGTACAGGAAGAAGTCTGCATCCTTCAAGAAAAACATGATTTTTATGCAGGACAATGCTCCATCACACGCGTCCAAGTACTCCACAGCGTGGCTGGCAAGAAAGGGTATAAAAGAAGAAAATCTAATGACATGGCCTCCTTGTTCACCTGATCTGATCCCCATTGAGAACCTGTGGTCCATCATCAAATGTGAGATTTACAAGGAGGGAAAACAGTACACCTCTCTGAACAGTGTCTGGGAGGCTGTGGTTGCTGCTGCACGCAATGTTGATGGTGAACAGATAAAAACACTGACAGAATCCATGGATGGCAGGCTTTTGAGTGTCCTTGCAAAGAAAGGTGGCTATATTGGTCACTGATTTGTTTTTGTTTTCTTTTTGAATGTCAGAAATGTATATTTGTGAATGTTGAGATGTTATATTGGTTTCACTGGTAAAAATAAATAATTGAAATGGGTATATATTTGTTTTTTGTTAAGTTGCCTAATAATTATGCACAGTAATAGTCACCTGCACACACAGATATCCCCCTAAAATAGCTAAAACTAAAAACAAACTAAAAACTGCTTCCAAAAATATTAAGCTTTGATATTAATGAGTTTTTTGGGTTCATTGAGAACATGGTTGTTGTTCAATAATAAAATTAATCCTCAAAAATACAACTTGCCTAATAATTCTGCACTCCCTGTAATATACTTTCTATGTTAGAAGGTATATTATAGGTATATCACACCCCTCAATAAAAAAAATTTGGGGGGGCAACAGGTATATCACACCAGTTGCAATTAGTTATTCCAATAGTGTTTGTCCCTCTGTATAGCTGCGGTACCAGCAGAACCGCACACAACTGCTGCACAATACAAATGCACTATAATATACTTTCTATGTTAGAAGGTGTATTATAGGTATTTCCCACCCCTCAATAATTTTTTTTGGGGGGGGGGGGGGCAACAGGTATATCACACCAGTTGCAATTTGTTTGTAACGGTCACGTCCACACACACACAGGGGGAAGGATAGTGACCACTGCGCTCCACCCTCACCCCTGGCCCTGCCTACTTGCCTCACGAGTCCTGATGACAGGGGACAACTGGACGACAGTCCCTAACTTAGGATATGTGCAGGGAAGACAGACAAGACAAAATACGAAACATGAACGGACCGGGTCAGAACCAAGAGAGCTACACAGTACAAAGGATTAAGCAAAGAATGGTCAGGAGAAGCCGGGGTCAAATACCAGGAGAGCAGAGAAGTACAAGAGGAGTCCTAAGAGAGTAGTCAGGTGGGAGCCGAGGTCACAATACCAGAACGGATGCGCAGTACAGGAGGAGCAGGCAAAAGGATGGTCAGGGAACAGGATCAGGTAAGTATTCAGCAGTCCAACAAATAGCCAGGAACCTAGAAATTAACAGGCAACCTGTAGCCAGCAGGCTGCCTGTATTTATAGTGAGGAGTGAGGGTCATGTGACGTGGCCAGCGTCACATGACCGACAGACCAACCAGTCGAGCACCGAGTGATCAGCTTGGCGCTCAAGGCAGACTAGGAGCAGGGAGCCAGCCAGCTAGTAAAGCTGCCCTGGGAATGAGGTCAAACACAGATCCTCATTCCCAAAGCTAAGCAACAGGTCTGCGGGCAATGGGGGACCGAGTGCACCTTCGGAACCCCGTGACAGTACCCCCCCCCTTTTACGAGGTGCCACCGGACCCAAGACTTTAGGCGATGGCTTTTCAGGGTGTTCTAAATGAAATTTATGAACAAGTCTAGGAGCATGAACCTCCCTGGCAGGTACCCAAGATCTCTCTTCAGGTCCATACCCCTTCCAGTGAATCAGGTACTGCAAGGAATTACGCACCTTCCTGACATCCACTATTTTAGACACCACATACTCGACAGCATCATTAACAAGAACCGGCGGAGGCGAGGCTTTTGATGGTACTACCGGTTCAAAATATTTTTTAAGCAGAGATTTATGGAACACATTATGAATGTGGAATGACTCGGGCAGCTCCAACCTAAAAGATAAAGGGTTAATCACTTCCGTGATCTTATATGGTCCAATAAAACGAGGAGCAAATTTTTTAGAAGTTACCTTGAGAGATAGATTCTTGGAGGACAACCATACTTTATCCCCAACCTGAAAGTTTACCCCCCTTGAACGTCTCCTATCGGCCTTGAGTTTTTGAGAACATTGAGCCTTTTCTACGTTCGATTGAACCCGGGCCCAAACTGTGCACAGTTCGGAGGAGAGTTTATCCGCTTCAGGGTTAGAGGAGGAGACGGACGACCCAGAATGAAAACGGGGATGAAAACCATGGTTACAAAAGAAAGGGGAGACCCCAGCAGAAGAATTGACACGGTTATTCAAAGCAAATTCAGCCAACGGAAGGAATTTGACTCATAATTGCTGGTCATCAGCAACATACAACCTCAAGAATTGTTCCACAGACTGATTAAAGCGTTCAGTCTGCCCATTACTCTCAGGATGGTAGGCGGAAGAAAAAGACAATGAAATTTTACATCTTTGACAGAAGGCCCTCCAGAATTTGGACACAAACTGCACACCCCTGTCAGAAACAATATTTTCCGGGATGCCATGTAAAAGAACAATCTCTCTCACAAAAATAGACGCCAGGGTTTTAGCATTCGGAAGTTTAGACAGGGGAATGAAATGAACCATCTTGCTAAACCTATCGACCACTACCCAAACCACAGTCTTACCCTCCGCCAGCGGTAGGTCAGTTATAAAGTCCATCGAGATATGGGACCAGGGTCTATTGGGAATGGGTAGGGGTCGTAGGTTACCAGCAGGGCGAGTCCTAGGTGTCTTAGACCTGGCACAAACCTCACAGGCTAACACGTAGGACTTAACATCCCTGGTCAGAGTGGGCCACCAATAAGATCTAGAAACCAGATCCTTAGTGCCCTCAACACCCGGATGTCCACAAAAGGCAGAATCATGACACTCCCCCAACAGCTGGAGACAAAATTGTACGGGAACAAACAACTTATCTGTTGGGGTGGATGCCGGTGCCAGATGTTGTTCAGCCTTAATGCGAGCCGAGATATCCTGGGTTAGAGCTGCTAAGAAGATGTTTGTTGGTAGGATGGATTCAGGCGGCGTCTCAGTGGGTTGAAAAGCATGGAAGCTGTAACGGTCACGTCCACACACACACAGGGGGAAGGGTAGTGACCACTGCGCTCCACCCTCACCCCTGGCCCTGCCTACTTGCCTCACGAGTCCTGATGACAGGGGACAACTGGACGGCAGTTCCTAACTTAGGATATGTGCAGGGAAGACAGACAAGACAAAATACGGAACATGAACGGACCGGGTAAGAACCAAGAGAGCTACTCAGTACAATGGATTAAGCAAAGAATGGTCAGGAGAAGCCGGGGTCAAATACCAGGAGAGTAGCAAAGTTCAAGAGGAGTCCTAAGAGAGTAGTCAGGTGGGAGCCGAGGTCACAAAACCAGGATGTATGCGCAGTACAGGAGGAGCAGGCAGAGGATCGTCAGGGAACAGGATCAGGTAAATATTCAGTAGTCCAACAAATAGCCAGGAACCTAGAAATTAACAGGCAACCTGTAGCCAGCAGGCTGCCTGTATTTATAGTGAGGAGTGAGGGTCATGTGACGTGGCCAGCGTCACATGACCGACAGACCAACCAGTCGAGCACCGAGTGATCAGCTCGGCGCTCAAGGCAGACTAGGAGCAGGGAGCCACCTAGCTAGTAAAGCTGCCCTGGGAATGAGGTCAAACACAGAACCTCATTCCAAAAGCTAAGCAACAGTTCTGCGGGCAATGGGGGACCGAGTGCACCTTCGGAACCCCGTGACAGTACCCCCCTTTTACGAGGGGCCACCGGACCCAAGACTTCAGGCGATGGCTTTTCAGGGTGTTCTAAATGAAATTTACGAACAAGTCTAGGAGCATGAACCTCCCTGGCAGGTGCCCAAGATCTCTCTTCAGGTCCATACCCCTTCCAGTGAATCAGGTACTGCAAGGAATTACGCACCTTCCTGACATCCACTATTTTAGACACCACATACTCGACAGCATCATTAACAAGAACCGGCGGAGGCGAGGCTTTCGATGGTACTACCGGTTCAAAATATTTTTTAAGAAGAGATTTATGGAACACATTATGAATGTGGAATGACTCGGGCAGCTCCAACCTAAATGATACCGGGTTAATCACGTCCGTGATCTTATATGGACCAATAAAACGAGGAGCAAATTTTCTAGAAGCTACCTTGAGAGATAGATTCTTGGAGGACAACCATACTTTATCCCCAACCTGAAAGTTCACCCCCCTTGAACGTCTCCTATCGGCCTTGAGTTTTTGAGAACTTTGAGCCTTTTCTAGGTTAGATTGAACCCGGGCCCAAACAGTGCACAGTTCGGAGGAGAGTTTATCAGCTTCAGGGTTAGAGGAGGAGACGGACGACCCAGAATGAAAACCATGGTTACAAAAGAAAGGGGAGACCCCAGCAGAAGAATTGACACGGTTATTCAGAGCAAATTCAGCCAACGGAAGGAATTTGACCCATAATTGCTGGTCATCAGCAACATACAACCTCAGGAATTGTTCCACAGACTGATTAAGGCGTTCAGTCTGCCCATTACTCTCAGGATGGTAGGCGGAAGAAAAAGACAACAAAATTTTACATCTTTGACAGAAGGCCCTCCAGAATTTGGACACAAACTGCACACCCCTGTCCGAAACAATATTTTCCGGAATGCCATGTAAATGAACAATCTCTCTCACAAAAATAGATGCCAGGGTTTTAGCATTCGGAAGTTTAGACAGGGGAATGAAATGAACCATCTTGCTAAACCTATCGACCACTACACAAACCACAGTCTTACCCTCCGCCAGCGGTAGGTCAGTTATAAAGTCCATCGAGATATGGGACCAGGGTCTACTGGGAATGGGTAGGGGTCGTAGGTTACCAGCAGGGCGAGTCCTAGGTGTCTTAGACCTGGCACAAACCTCACAGGCTGACACGTAGAACTTGACATCCCTGGTCAGAGTGGGCCACCAATAAGATCTAGAAACCAGATCCTTAGTGCCCTCAATACCCGGATGTCCACAAAAGGCAGAATCGTGACACTCACCCAACAGCTGGAGACGAAATTGTACGGGAACAAACAACTTATCTGTTGGGGTGGATACCGGTGCCAGATGTTGTTCAGCCTTAATGCGAGCCGAGATATCCTGGGTTAGAGCCGCTAAGAAGATGTTTGCTGGTAGGATGGATACAGGCGGCGTCTCAGTGGGTTGAAAAGCAAGGAAGCTCCGAGATAATGCGTCTGCCTTCACATTTTTACTTCCCGGCCTGAACGTAATGGAGAAATCAAAACGGGTAAAAAACAGAGCCCATCGGGCTTGTCGGGGATTCAACCTCTTAGCGGACTTGAGAAACATTAGGTTTTTATGATCAGTGACAACAGTTACTCAATGCCTTGCCCCCTCCAAAAAATGTCTCCACTCCTCAAATGCCCATTTAATAGCCAGCAGCTCCCTATTTCCTATGTCGTAGTTTCTCTCCGTGGGAGAGAATTTCCTAGAGAAGAAGGCACACGGTCTCAGGTTAGTGAGGCTAGCAGGACCTTGTGAAAGGACTGCTCCTGCGCCGTCCTCGGACGCATCCACCTCCACAATAAAGGGTCTCTCCTGATCAGGCTGGATCAGAATGGGAGCGCTACTAAATGCCTTTTTTAATGTTTTAAATGAAGAAATGGCCTTGGTAGACCAATTCTCCAAATCCGCCCCTTTCTTAGTAAGGTCGGTCAATGGCTTAGCAATTACAGAAAAATTCATGATAAATTTACTGTAGTAAATAGCGAAACCCAAAAACCGTTTTAAAGCCTTTAAGGATGAAGGCCTTACCCATTCCTTAATTGCTAAAACCTTACCAGGATCCATCTTAAAGGCGTGAGGAGTCAAAACATGCCCTAGAAACAGTATCTTCTGTACACCAAAGACACATTTCTCTTGCTTAGCGGATAGCTGGTTCTCCCTCAACACCTCTAATACTTGTTTGACATGGGACACATGAGATTCGAAATCAGGAGAGAATATCAAAATGTCGTCAAGATAGACAATAATAAATTTACCTAAGAACGCCCTAAGAATATCGTTCATTAAGTTTTGGAACACAGCTGGGGCATTGCTGAGTCCAAAAGGCATCACCTGATATTCAAAGTGTCCTATCGGAGTATTGAACGCTGTCTTCCATTCGTCTCCCTCCTTGATTCGGATTGGATTGTATGCCCCTTTCAGGTCAATCTTGGAAAACCAGGTTGCCCCCAAAACCTGGTTAAATAAATCCGGAATCAATGGGAGAGAGTATCTATTTTGGACAGTGATTTTATTTAATCTCCGGTAATCAATACAAGGCCTAAGACCACCATCCTTCTTTTTAACAAAGAAAAACCCTGCTCCCATAGGAGAGACTGAAGGTCTAATATGCCCTTTAGCAAGGCCCTCCTTAATATAATCTTCCATAGCCTTGCGTTCGGGCCCTGAAAGATTATTAATTCGACCTTTAGGAAATTCGGCACCCTCAATTAGCTCTATGGCGCAATCATAAGGTCTATGGGGGGGTAGAACCTCTGGAGTATGGGGCGAGAACACATCAGAATATTCCTTAATAACAGAGGGTAATGTATTAGACCTTACTGAAACCCCAGCCTGGTACACGGACAAGCATGAGTCAAACTTAGGTCCCCATTTCACCAACTCTCCTTTGGACCAATCAATTGTGGGGTTATGTAAACGGAGCCAAGGCAACCCTAGTACCACCTCAACCGGTAGGTTCTCCAGGACTAGAAGAGAACATCCTTCAGAGTGGCACACACTCACGGACAGAGAAATTTCAGAGGTACATAACCTCACCGTACCACCAATCAGGGGAGTAGCATCAATAGCCATGACATGGATAGGTGTAGGTAAAGCAAACATTGGAATACCCAATTTACAAGCAAACTCAAAGTCAATAAAGCTGGCCGCTGAACCGGAGTCAATAAAGGCCTTACCCGGTCACTTATTAACCCCCAGAGAAATTGCTATGGGTACCAAAAACTTACCTTTAGAAAAATCAGGGTGTACCTGGTCTTTAGGTTGTCTTGCCTTAGAAGACTTGTCAGAGAGGTCCCTCTTAGGACACTTGTTGATCCAATGGCCAGGATCTCCACAGTAGAAGCACTCTCCGCGTCTGCGACGAAGATTACCCCGGGTCATGCCAACCTGCATGGGTTTCTCGGTGGAGACCTCAGTGTTGTCCCTGGAAAAGGCCTCTGGCTGGACCACCATCTGAGAACAGAACTGTCGTTCTTGTCGTCTCTCTCTAACTCGTCTGTCAAGTCGGACAACTAGGGTCATCATCTCCTCTAAGGTCTCAGGAATTTGGTAATTGACCAATAGATCTTTTAAATTATCAGATAGACCAGACCTAAACTGACTCTTCAGGGCTGGTTCATTCCATCCTGAGGGGACACACCACCGTCTGAATTGGGTGCAATACTCCTCCGCAGGGAGATGGCCCTGAACCAGTGCCCTAAGAGCTGTCTCGGCTACCAGGGCCCTGTCTGGTTCGTCATAGAGGGTACCCAGGGCCTGAAAAAACCCCTCCACAGACAACTGGCCCCAGGAGGTAACGAAAATGCCCAGTCCTGGGGATCACCCTGTAGTAGAGAAATGATAATCCCCACGCGTTGGCTCTCGGGACCGGAGGACACGGGGCGCAAACGGAAGTAGAGTTTGCAATTCTCGTAACCACCTCAGCCCCCAGTGCTTAAACACCCTGAAAGACCAGGCCACTTTTTACACTTCTGACCTACACTACTTTCACCGTTTATTGCTCGGTCATGCAAATTACCACCCAAATGAATTTTACCTCCTTTTCTTATCACTAATAGAGCTTTCATTTGGTGGTATTTCATTGCTGCTGACATTTTTACTTTTTTTGTTATTAATCGAAATTTAACGATTTTTTTGCAAAAAAATGACATTTTTCACTTTCAGTTGTAAAATTTTGCAAAAAAAACGAGATCCATATATAAATTTTGCTCTAAATTTATTGTTCTACATGTCTTTGATAAAAAAAAATGTTTGGGTAAAAAAAAAATGGTTTGGGTAAAAGTTATAGCGTTTACAAACTTTGGTACAAAAATGTGAATTTCCGCTTTTTGAAGCAGCTCTGACTTTCTGAGCACCTGTCATGTTTCCTGAGGTTCTACAATGACCAGACAGTACAAACACCCCACAAATGACCCCATTTCGGAAAGTACACACCGTAAGGTATTCGCTGATGGGCATAGTGAGTTCATAGAACTTTTTATTTTTTGTCACAAGTTAGCGGAAAATGATGATTTTTTTTTTTTTTTTTTACAAAGTCTCATATTCCACTAACTTGTGACAAAAAATAAAAAGTTCTATGAACTCACTATGCCCATCAGCGAATACCTTGGGGTCTCTTCTTTCCAAAATGGGGTCACTTGTGGGGTAGTTATACTGCCCTGGCATTCTAGGGGCCCAAATGTGTGGTAAGGAGTTTGAAATCAAATTCTGTAAAAAATGACCAGTGAAATCCGAAAGGTGCTCTTTGGAATATGGGCCCCTTTGCCCACCTAGGCTGCAAAAAAGTGTCACACATCTGGTATCTCTGTATTCAGGAGAAGTTGAGGAATGTGTTTTGGGGTGTTTTTTTACATATACCCATGCTGGGTGAGAGAAATATCTTGGTCAAATGCCAACTTTGTATAAAAAAATGGGAAAAGTTGTCTTTTGCCAAGATATTTCTCTCACCCAGCATGGGTATATGTAAAATGTTACCCCGAAACACATTCCCAAACTTCTTCTGAGTACGGAGATACCAGATGTGTGACACTTTTTTGCAGCCTAGGTGTGCAAAGGGGCCCATATTCCAAAGAGCACCTTTCGGATTTCACAGGTCATTTACCTACTTACCACACATTAGGGCCCCTGGAAAATACCAGGGCAGTATAACTACCCCACAAGTGACCCCATTTTGGAAAGAAGACACCCCAAGGTATTCCGTGAGGGGCATGGCGAGTTCCTAGAATTTTTTATTTTTTGTCACAAGTTAGTGGAAAATGATGATTTTCTTTTTTTTTTTTTCATACAAAGTCTCATATTCCACTAACTTGTGACAAAAAATAAAAACTTCCATGAACTCACTATGCCCATCAGCGAATACCTTGGGGTCTCTTCTTTCCAAAATGGGGTCACTTGTGGGGTAGTTATACTGCCCTGACATTCTAGGGGCCCAAATGTGTGGTAAGGAGTTTGAAATCAAATTCTGTAAAAAATGACCAGTGAAATCCGAAAGGTGCTCTTTGGAATATGGGCCCCTTTGCCCACCTAGGCTGCAAAAAAGTGTCACACATCTGGTATCTCTGTATTCAGGAGAAGTTGAGGAATGTGTTTTGGGGTGTCTTTTTACATATACCCATGCTGGGTGAGATAAATATCTTGGTCAAATGCCAACTTTGTATAAAAAAATGGGAAAAGTTGTCTTTTGCCAAGATATTTCTCTCACCCAGCATGGGTATATGTAAAATGTTACCCCAAAACACATTCCCCAACTTCTCCTGAGTACGGAGATACCAGATGTGTGACACATTTTTGCAGCCTAGGTGTGCAAAGGGGCCCATATTCCAAAGAGCACCTTTCGGATTTCACAGGTCATTTACCTACTTACCACACATTAGGGCCCCTGGAAAATGCCAGGGCAGTATAACTACCCCACAAGTGACCCCATTTTGGAAAGAAGACACCCCAAGGTATTCCGTGAGGGGCATGGCGAGTTCCTAGAATTTTTTATTTTTTGTCACAAGTTAGTGGAAAATGATGATTTTTATTTTTTTTTTTTCATACAAAGTCTCATATTCCACTAACTTGTGACAAAAAATAAAAACTTCCATGAACTCACTATGCCCATCAGCGAATACCTTGGGGTCTCTTCTTTCCAAAATGGGGTCACTTGTGGGGTAGTTATACTGCCCTGACATTCTAGGGGCCCAAATGTGTGGTAAGGAGTTTGAAATCAAATTCTGTAAAAAATGACCAGTGAAATCCGAAAGGTGCTCTTTGGAATATGGGCCCCTTTGCCCACCTAGGCTGCAAAAAAGTGTCACACATCTGGTATCTCTGTATTCAGGAGAAGTTGAGGAATGTGTTTTGGGGTGTCTTTTTACATATACCCATGCTGGGTGAGATAAATATCTTGGTCAAATGCCAACTTTGTATAAAAAAATGGGAAAAGTTGTCTTTTGCCAAGATATTTCTCTCACCCAGCATGGGTATATGTAAAATGTTACCCCAAAACACATTCCCCAACTTCTCCTGAGTACGGAGATACCAGATGTGTGACACATTTTTGCAGCCTAGGTGTGCAAAGGGGCCCATATTCCAAAGAGCACCTTTCGGATTTCACAGGTCATTTACCTACTTACCACACATTAGGGCCCCTGGAAAATGCCAGGGCAGTATAACTACCCCACAAGTGACCCCATTTTGGAAAGAAGACACCCCAAGGTATTCCGTGAGGGGCATGGCGAGTTCCTAGAATTTTTTATTTTTTGTCACAAGTTAGTGGAAAATGATGATTTTATATTTTTTTTTACTTTCATACAAAGTCTCATATTCCACTAACTTGTGACAAAAAATAAAAACTTCCATGAACTCACTATGCCCATCAGCGAATACCTTGGGGTCTCTTCTTTCCAAAATGGGGTCACTTGTGGGGTAGTTATACTGCCCTGGCATTCTAGGGGCCCAAATGTGTGGTAAGGAGTTTGAAATCAAATTCTGTAAAAAATGACCAGTGAAATCCGAAAGGTGCTCTTTGGAATATGGGTCCCTTTGCCCACCTAGGCTGCAAAAAAGTGTCACACATGTGGTATCTCCGTATTCAGGAGAAGTTGAGGAATGTGTTTTGGGGTGTCTTTTTACATATACCCATGCTGGGTGAGATAAATATCTTGGTCAAATGCCAACTTTGTATAAAAAAATGGGAAAAGTTGTCTTTTGCCAAGATATTTCTCTCACCCAGCATGGGTATATGTAAAATGACACCCCAAAACACATTCCCCAACCTCTCCTGAGTACGGAGATACCAGATGTGTGACACTTTTTTGCAGCCTAAGTTTTTATTTTTTATCACAAGTTAGTGGAATATGAGACTTTGTATGAAAAAAAATAAAATAAAAAAAAATCATCATTTTCCACTAACTTGTGACAAAAAATAAAAAATTCTAGGAACTCGCCATGCCCCTCACGGAATACCTTGGGGTGTCTTCTTTCCAAAATGGGGTCACTTGTGGGGTAGTTATACTGCCCTGGCATTTTCCAGGGGCCCTAATGTGTGGTAAGTAGGTAAATGACCTGTGAAATCCGAAAGGTGCTCTTTGGAATATGGGTCCCTTTGCCCACCTAGGCTGCAAAAAAGTGTCACACATGTGGTATCTCCGTATTCAGGAGAAGTTGAGGAATGTGTTTTGGGGTGTCTTTTTACATATACCCATGCTGGGTGAGATAAATATCTTGGTCAAATGCCAACTTTGTATAAAAAAATGGGAAAAGTTGTCTTTTGCCAAGATATTTCTCTCACCCAGCATGGGTATATGTAAAATGACACCCCAAAACACATTCCCCAACCTCTCCTGAGTACGGAGATACCAGATGTGTGACACTTTTTTGCAGCCTAAGTTTTTATTTTTTATCACAAGTTAGTGGAATATGAGACTTTGTATGAAAAAAAATAAAATAAAGAAAAAAATCATTTTTTTCCACTAACTTGTGACAAAAAATAAAAAATTCTAGGAACTCGCCATGCCCCTCACGGAATACCTTGGGGTGTCTTCTTTCCAAAATGGGGTCACTTGTGGGGTAGTTATACTGCCCTGGCATTTTCCAGGGGCCCTAATGTGTGGTAAGTAGGTAAATGACCTGTGAAATCCGAAAGGTGCTCTTTGGAATATGGGCCCCTTTGCCCACCTAGGCTGCAAAAAAGTGTCACACATCTGGTATCTCCGTACTCAGGAGAAGTTGGGGAATGTGTTTTGGGGTGTCATTTTACATATACCCATGCTGGGTGAGAGAAATATCTTGGCAAAAGACAACTTTTCCCATTTTTTTATACAAAGTTGGCATTTGACCAAGATATTTATCTCACCCAGCATGGGTATATGTAAAATGACACCCCAAAACACATTCCCCAACTTCTCCTGAGTACGGCGATACCAGATGTGTGACACTTTTTTGCAGCCTAGGTGGGCAAAGGTGCCCAAATTCCTTTTAGGAGGGCATTTTTAGACATTTGGATACCAGACTTCTTCTCACGCTTTGGGGCCCCTAGAATGCCAGGGCAGTATAAATACCCCACATGTGACCCCATTTTGGAAAGAAGACACCCCAAGGTATTCAATGAGGGGCATGGCGAGTTCATAGAATTTTTTTTTTTTTGGCACAAGTTAGCGGAAATTGATATTTTTTATTTTTTTCTCACAAAGTCTCCCTTTCCGCTAACTTGGGACAAAAATTTCAATCTTTCATGGACTCAATATGCCCCTCACGGAATACCTGGGGGTGTCTTCTTTCCGAAATGGGGTCACATGTGGGGTATTTATACTGCCCTGGCATTCTAGGGGCCCTAAAGCGTGAGAATAAGTCTGGAATATAAATGTCTAAAAAATTTTACGCATTTGGATTCTGTGAGGGGTATGGTGAGTTCATGTGAGATTTTAGTTTTTGACACAAGTTAGTGGAATATGAGACTTTGTAAGAAAAAATAATAATAATTCCGCTAACTTGGGCCAAAAAAATGTCTGAATGGAGCCTTACAGAGGGGTTATCAATGACAGGGGGGTGATCAATGACAGGGGGGTGATCAATGACAGGGGGAGTGATCAATGACAGGGGGGTGATCAATGACAGGGGGGTGATCAATGACGGGGGGTGATCAATGACGGGGGGTGATCAATGACAGGGGGGGTGATCAATGACAGGGGTGGTGATCAATGACAGGGGGGTGATCAGAGAGTCTATATGGGGTGATCACCCCCCTGTCATTGATCACCCCACTGTAAGGCTCCATTCAGATGTCCGTATGTGTTTTGCGGATCCGATCCATGTATCCGTGGATCCGTAAAAATCATACGGACATCTGAATGCAGCATGACAGGGGGGGGGGGGTGATCAATGACAGGGGGGGGTGATCAATGACAGGGGGGTGATCAGGAAGTCTATATGGGGTGATCACCCCCCCTGGAAGGCTCCAGGGAGACGCCTGTATGTGTTTTGCGGATCCTATCCATCTATCAGTGGATCCGTAAAAATCATGCGGACATCTGAATGGAGCTTTACAGGGGGTTGATCAATGACAAGGGTGTAATCAATGACAGGGGGGTGATCAGGGAGTCTATATGGGGTGATCACCACAGTCATTGATCACGCCCCTGTAAGGCTTCATTCAGACGTCCGTATGCGTTTTGCGGATCCGATCCATCTATCAGTGGATCCGTAAAAATCATGCGGATATCTGAATGGAGCTTTACAGGGGGTTGATCAATGACAGGGGTGTAATCAATGACAGGGGGGTGATCAGGGAGTCTATATGGGGTGATCACCACAGTCATTGATCACGCCCCTGTAAGGCTTCATTCAGACGTCCGTATGCGTTTTGCGGATCCGATCCATCTATCAGTGGATCCGTAAAAATCATGCGGATATCTGAATGGAGCTTTACAGGGGGTTGATCAATGACAGGGGTGTAATCAATGACAGGGGGGTGATCAGGGAGTCTATATGGGGTGATAACCACAGTCATTGATCACGCCCCTGTAAGGCTTCATTTAGACGTCCGGATGCGTTTTGCGGATCTGATCCATCTATCAGTGGATCCGTAAAAATCATGCGGACATCTGAATGGAGCTTTACAGGGGGTTGATCAATGACAGGGGTGTAATCAATGACAGGGGGGTGATCAGGGAGTCTATATGGGGTGATCACCACAGTCATTGATCACGCCCCTGTAAGGCTTCATTCAGACGTCCGTATGCGTTTTGCGGATCCGATCCATCTATCAGTGGATCCGTAAAAATCATGCGGACATCTGAATGGAGCTTTACAGGGGGTTGATCAATGACAGGGGTGTAATCAATGACAGGGGGGTGATCAGGGAATCTATATGGGGTGATCACCACAGTCATTGATCACGCCCCTGTAAGGCTTCATTCAGACGTCCGTATGCGTTTTGCGGATCCGATCCATCTATCAGTGGATCCGTAAAAATCATGCGGACATCTGAATGGAGCTTTACAGGGGGTTGATCAATGACAGGGGTGTAATCAATGACAGGGGGGTGATCAGGGAGTCTATATGGGGTGATCACCACAGTCATTGATCACGCCCCTGTAAGGCTTCATTCAGACGTCCGTATGCGTTTTGCGGATCCGATCCATCTATCAGTGGATCCGTAAAAATCATGCGGACATCTGAATGGAGCTTTACAGTGGGTTGATCAATGACAGGGGGGTAATCAATGACAGGGGGGTAATCAATGACAGGGGGGTGATCAGGGAGTCTATATGGGGTGATCAGGGGCTAATAAGGGGTTAATAAGTGACGGGGGGGGTGTAGTGTAGTGTAGTGGTGCTTGGTGCTACTTTACTGAGCTACCTGTGTCCTCTGGTGGTCGATCCAAACAAAGGGGACCACCAGAGGACCAGGTAGCAGGTATATTAGACGCTGTTATCAAAACAGCGTCTAATATACCTGTTAGGGGTTAAAAAAAACACATCTCCAGCCTGCTAGCGAACGATCGCCGCTGGCAGGCTGGAGATCTACTCGCTTACCTTCCGTTCCTGTGAGCGCGCGTTCACAGGAAATCTCGCGTCTCGCGAGATGACGCGTAGATGCGTGATTGTGCGCAGCGCTGCCACCTCCGGAACGCGATCCTGCGTTAGGCGGTCCGGAGGTGGTTAAAGGAGAGAAACCTCTTCCGGTCTCCAGAAAAGGGTTCTGGGAGCTTGATCTGGGGTTCAAAATATGGACTGGAGGACAGAGGAGTGGAAGAACCTTGCCCTAACTCACAAGAACGGAGTTTCTCTCCTAGCTCCTGCACCCTCTGTGTCAAGTTAGAGACATGGTCAGTCAGGGTAGTAAGAGGATTCATGATACAGTGGTTATTGGGCCTGTTAATCTGTAACGGTCACGTCCACACACACACAGAGGGAAGGGTAGTGACCACTGCGCTCCACCCTCACCCCTGGACCTGCCTACTTGCCTCACGAGTCCTGATGACAGGGGACAACTGGACGGCAGTCCCTAACTTAGGATATGTGCAGGGAAGACAGACAAGACAAAATACGGAACATGAACGGACCGGGTCAGAACCAAGAGAGCTACGCAGTACAATGGATTAAGCAAAGAATGGTCAGGAGAAGCCGGGGTCAAATACCAGGAGAGTAGCGAAGTACAAGAGGAGTCCTAAGAGAGTAGTCAGGTGAGAGCCGAGGTCACAAAACCAGGATGTATGCTCAGTACAGGAGGAGCAGGCAGAGGATTGTCAGGGAACAGGATCAGGTAAATATTCAGTAGTCCAACAAATAGCCAGGAACCTAGAAATTAACAGGCAACCTGTAGCCAGCAGGCTGCCTGTATTTATAGTGAGGAGTGAGGGTCATGTGACGTGGCCAGCGTCACATGACCGACAGACCAACCAGTCGAGCACCGAGTGATCAGCTCGGCACTCAAGGCAGACTAGGAGCAGGGAGCCACCTAGCTAGTAAAGCCGCCCTGGGAATGAGGTCAAACACAGAACCTCATTCCAAAAGCTAATCAACAGTTCTGCGGGCAATGGGGGACCGAGTGCACCTTCGGAACCCCGTGGCAGAAGCTCCGAGATAATGCGTCTGCTTTCACATTTTTACTTCCCGGCCTGAACGTAATGGAGAAATCAAAACGGGTAAAAAACAGAGCCCATCGGGCTTGTCGGGGATTCAACCTCTTAGCTGACTAGAGAAACATTAGGTTTTTATGATCAGTGACAACAGTTACTCGATGCCTTGCCCCCTCCAAAAAATGCCTCCACTCCTCAAATGCCCATTTAATAGCCAGCAGCTCCCTATTCCCTATTTCGTAGTTTCTCTCCGTGGGAGAGAATTTCCTGGAGAAGAAGGCACACGGTCTTAGGTTAGTGAGGCTAGCAGGACCTTGTGAAAGGACTGCTCCTGCGCCATCCTCGGACGCATCCACCTCCACAATAAAAGGTTTCTCCTGATCAGGCTGGATCAGAATGGGAGCGCTACTAAATGCCTTTTTTAAGGTTTCAAATGAAGAGATGGCCTTGGTAGACCAATTCTCCAAATCCGCCCCTTTCTTCGTAAGGTCGGTCAATGGCTTAGCAATTACAGAAAAATTCATGCTAAATTTACGATAGTAATTAGCGAAACCCAAAAACAGTTGTAAAGCCTTTAAGGATGAAGGCCTTACCCATTCCTTAATTGCTAAAACCTTACCAGGATCCATCTTAAAGGCGTGAGGAGTCAAAACATGCCCTAGAAACAGTATCTCCTGTACACCAAAGACACATTTCTCTTGCTTAGCGGATAGCTGGTTCTCCCTCAACACCTCTAATACTTGTTTGACATGAGACACATGAGATTCGAAATCTGGAGAGAATATCAAAATGTCGTCAAGATAGACAATAATAAATTTACCTAACAACTCCCTGAGAATATTGTTCATTAAGTTTTGGAACACAGCTGGGGCATTGCTGAGTCCAAAAGGCATCACCTGATATTCAAAGTGTCCTATCGGAGTATTGAACGCTGTCTTCCATTCGTCTCCCTCCTTGATTCGGATTAGATTGTATGCCCCTTTCAGGTCAATCTTGGAAAACCAGGTTGCCCCCAGAACCTAGTTAAATAAATCCGGAATCAATGGGAGAGAGTATCTATTTTGGACAGTGATCTTATTCAATCTCCGGTAATCAATACAAGGCCTAAGACCACCATCCTTCTTTTTAACAAAGAAAAACCCTGCTCCCATAGGAGAGACTGAATGTCTAATATGCCCTTTAGCAAGGCTCTCCTTAATATAATCTTCCATAGCCTTGCGTTTGGGCCCTGAAAGATTATAAATTCGCCCTTTAGGAAATTCGGCACCCTCTATTAGCTCTATGGAGCAATCATAAGGTCTATGGGGGGGTAGAACCTCTGGAGTAGGGGATGAGAATACATCAGAAAATTCTTTATTAACTGAGGGTAATGTATTAGACCTTACTGAAACCCCAGCCTGGACCACGGACAAGCATGAGTCACACTTAGGTCCCCATTTCACCAACTCTCCTTTGGACCAATCAATTGTGGGGTTATGTAAACGGAGCCAAGGCAACCCTAGTACCACCTCAACCGGTAGGTTCTCCAGGACTAAAAGAGAACATCTCTCGGAGTGGCACACACCCACGGTCAGAGAAATTTCAGAGGTACATGACCTCACCGTACCACCCATCAGGGGAGTAGCATCAATAGCCATGACATGGATAGGTGTAGGTAAAGCAAACATTGGAATACCCAATTTACTAGCAAATTCAAAGTCAATAAAGCTGGTCGCTGAACCGGAATCAATAAAGGCCTTACCCGGCCACTTATTAACCCCCAGAGAAATTGTTATGGGTACCAAAAGCTTATATTTAGAAAAATCAGGGTGTACCTGGTCTTTAGGTTGTCTTGCCTTAGGAGCTTTGTCAGAGAGGACCCTCTTAGGACACTTGTTGATCCAATGGCCAGGATCTCCACAGTAGAAGCACTCTCCGCGTCTGCGACGAAGATTACCCCGGGTCATGCCAACCTGCATGGGTTCCTCGGTGGAGGCCTCAGTGTTGTCCCTGGAAAAGGCCTCTGGCTGGAACACCATCTGAGAACAGAACTGTCGTTCTTGTCGTCTCTCTCTAACTTGTCGGTCAAGTCGGACAACTAGGGTCATCATCTCCTCTAAGGTCTCTGGAATTTGATAACTGACTAATAGATCTTTTAAATTATCAGACAGACCAGACCTAAACTGACTGTTCAGGGCTGGTTCATTCCATCCTGAGGGGACACACCATCGTCTGAATTGGGTGCAATACTCCTCTGCAGGGAGATGGCCCTGAACCAGTGCCCTAAGAGCCGTCTCGGCTACCAGGGCCCTGTCTGGTTCGTCATAGAGGGTACCCAGGGCCTAAAAAAAAAACCTCCACAGAAGTCAGACAACTGGCCCCAGGAGGTAACGAGAATGCCCAGGCCTGGGGATCACCCTGTAGAAGAGAAATGATAATCCCCACGCGTTGGCTCTCAGGACTGGAGGACAAGGGGCGCAAACGGAAGTAGAGTTTGCAACTCTCCTTAAAGGAGAGAAACCTCTTCCGGTCTCCAGAAAAGGGTTCTGGGAGCTGGAATGGAGGGCAGAGGAGTGGAAGAACCTTGCCCTAACTCAAAAGAACTGAGTTTCTCTCCTAACTCCTGCACCACCTGTGTCAAGCTATAGACATGGTCAGTCAGGGTAGTAAGCGGATTCATGATACAGTGGTTATTGGACCTGTTAATCTGTAACGGTCATGTCCACACACACACAGGGGAAAGAATAGTGACCACTGCGCTCCACCCTCACCCCTGGCCCTGCCTACTTGCCTCACGAGTCCTGATGACAGGGGACAACTGGACGACAGTCCCTAACTTAGGATATGTGCAGGGAAGACAGACAAGACAAAATACGGAACATGAACGGACCGGGTCAGAACCAAGAGAGCTACACAGTACAAAGGATTAAGCAAAGAATGGTCAGGAGAAGCCGGGGTCAAATACCAGGAGAGCAGAGAAGTACAAGAGGAGTCCTAAGAGAGTAGTCAGGTGGGAGCCGAGGTCACAATACCAGGACGGATGCGCAGTACAGGAGGAGCAGGCAAAAGGATGGTCAGGGAACAGGATCAGGTAAGTATTCAGCAGTCCAACAAATAGCCAGGAACCTAGAAATTAACAGGCAACCTGTAGCCAGCAGGCTGCCTGTATTTATAGTGGGGAGTGAGGGTCATGTGACGTGGCCAGCGTCACATGACCGACAGACCAACCAGTCGAGCACCGAGTGATCAGCTCAAAGCCGCCCTGGGAATGAGGTCAAACACAGATCCTCATTCCCAAAGCTAAGCAACAGGTCTGCGGGCAATGGGGGACCGAGTGCACCTTCGGAACCCCGTGACATAGTTATTCCAATAGCGTTTGTTCCTCTATCTAACTGTGGTATCTCAGCAGAACCGCACACAACTGCTGCACAATACAAATGCACTATAATATACTTTCTATGTTACAAAGTATATTATAAGTATATCACACCCCTCTGTGTATCACACCTATCGATAGCACACCTATACCAGTCCTTAAAAGGACTTTTGTGGCTCTATTAGCTAGCGTTTGGTGTCACTAACAGCCTGTCCCTGCTCCACACAGCAACATCTCCCTACACTGGCAAAAAAACTGAATGTAAAATGGCTGCCAGAACAGGTTTATTTATAGGGTAGGGGGTGTGTCCATGTGTTGAAACGTCTCAATTGGCTGTCCTGTATCACCTGAAGGATGGGTCAAAGTTCGGCGCTATGCAAAAAAATATGGCGTGTACGAATATCGCCATATGTTCGCATGTTTGGCGAATCACGAACTAGCAAAGTTCGTCGGGAAACGACCGCCGGGTGAACAGCAAGGCCATCTCTAGTGCTAAGCTAAATGTTTTAGGGTAGAAAAACCCTTTAGCCATTTTAACCTCTGACAACTGATTCCTGATGAGTAGTGATGAGCGAATCCTAGAGAATTCACTGGTGTTTCACAGATGAACAAATTGTCTATTGCAGAGCGGAATTTTAAGCAATTGACTTCTCGATGCCTGTAGGAAGAAGAATGTTATTTGTATTAAGAGATCACAACAAAAAAATAATAATCTGAAAAAAACCTCCTCAGAGAATTAGAATACTCTAAGAATCCTTCTCAGAAATGTCACTTGTCAGACTGTCGAGTATTGGGATGCTTAGGCTGTGATGGATTCCCTGTCAACATCACAACAGTGACAGATTTTACTTCTGGAAATGGTTATGTTTTGTTATTTTTATACATGACTCATTATTCTATTGAAAATCCACTCTTTTGACTATATACAGTCCTGATCAAAAGTTTAAGACCACTTGAAAAATGGCAAAAAATCATATTTAGCATGGCTGGATCTTAACAAGGTTCCAAGTAGAGCTTCAACATGCAACAAGAAGAAATGGGAGTGAGACGAAACATTTTTTGAGCATTCAATTTAATGAAAACAACGAATAAACTGAAACAGGCTCTTTTTCAGCTGATCAAAAGTTTAGGACCACATGCCTTTAAAAGGCCGAATCTGTGCAAAGATGTGGATTCATTGTCATTTTCTGTCTGGTAGTCACACGTTGTGATGGCAAAGGCAAAAAAACTCTCCCTTTTTGAACGTGGTCGGGTTGTTGAACTGCATAAACAGGGTCTCTCACAGCGCGCCAAGGACCTGCTGATCTGACCATCTAAAACATTATGGGTGAGGGCCTGCTGCCGCTTTGGTGACTCTTGTTAACCTGGGACCGATCGCACGTCCTCGTGACGGCGACGATCCATTCAGATGTCTGGCCTATCAACTTTCGATGTTATTGTCAGCGCAAACAATTGTAACTATGGGTAACGGGGAATCAGTGTTTGATTCAGGAGAGGGAGCCTGAGAAACGGCTATGGCTACCACATCCAAGCAAGGCAGCATGCGCAAAGATTACCTATTAGGTATAATTAGGTGAGGGCCTGCAGGTGAGCTGACCCAGTAAAATATTTTAGGTGGGGGCCTGCAGATGAGCTGACCCTGTAAAAGATTTTAGGTGCTGGCCTGCTGGTGAGCTGACCCTATAAAACATTATATGCAAGGGCCTGCAAGTGAGCTGACCCTCTAAAATATTTAATGCGAGGGGATTTCAGGTGAGCTGACCCTGTAAAAGATTTGAGTTGCGGTCCTGCTGGCTGGCTGACCCTGTAAAAGATTTGAGGTGCGGGTCTGCTTGTGAAAAGGTTTATCTTAACAGTAGTGGACTATGCCACACGATACCCTGAGGCCGTAGCCCTCACTAATATCCATGCTGAAACTGTGGCCGAGGCTTTAATGAAGATATTTTCCCGGGTAGGATTTCCCCAAGAAATAATATCCGATAGGGGCACCCAATTCACTGCCGAGGTCACCCAACAACTGTGGAGGATATGTGGCATTAAGCCAATAATAAATTCGGCCTACCACCCCCAGTCCAATGGCCTATGCGAAAGATTTAACGGTACGCTGAAACAAATGCTCCGTACGTTTGGAGAAGCGCACAAAGACTGGGAGCGGTTTTTACCCCACCTGCTCTTCGCATACAGGGAGGTACCCCAAGAATCGACAGGGTTTTCTCCGTTTGAATTACTGTTTGGAAGGAGGGTACGAGGGCCGTTAGACCTATTTAGGGAGCATTGGGAGGGTGAGAGTAGCCCAGATGGAACCCCTATCGTATCTTACGTACTGGAGTTCCGGGACCGTCTGGAGGCGCTGACTCAGACTGTGCGCACCAACCTCCGGGCGGCCCAGCAACGCCAGCACCGCTGGTACGATAGGGGAGCCAGAGACCGCAGCTTTCAAGTGGGGCAGAAGGTTTTGATTCTAAAACCCGTCCGCACAGACAAGCTGCAGGCCATCTGGCCCATACCAGGTGGTGGAGCAGAGATGTGACACCACCTATGTGATTGGCCCCTGCTCAGGGGTAGGGAAGAGACGCATGCTCCATATAAACATGCTCAAACCCTACCATGAGAGGATAGAGGACGTGGCGGCGATATGCGCCTCAGCCTCTGAGGATCAGGAGAATCTGCCCCTACCTGACCTATTAGAACAGGAAGAACAGACAGAGCCCTCCAAGGGGGTTCAGCTGGGGGAGCGGCTAAGCCCTCAGGAGCGTGCCCAGGTACAAGAGCTGATTATAGCTAAAGGGGCTACCTTCTCCAATTTGCCTGGGTACACTCCGCTAGCCACCCACCGACTCCAAACCCCGGGACAGCTACCTATGCGGCAGACTCCATATCGCGTCCCTGAAGCAGTCAGGACACATATGAAAACTGAAATTGACGAGATGTTGCAGCTAGGGGTTATCGAACCTTCTGATAGCCCCTGGGCATCGCCGGTAGTGCTGGTACCCAAGAAGGACGGCACGACACGTTTCTGTGTCGACTACCGGAGGCTAAATGACAAAACGGTGTCTGATGCCTATCCGATGCCTCGGATAGACGAGCTGCTGGATAAGATGGCACGGGGCCAGTATCTCACTACCATAGATTTATGTAAGGGATACTGGCAGATTCCACTAGCCGAGGATGCCATCCCCAAGTCGGCGTTTGTCACCCCGTTTGGCCTGTATCAATTTCGGGTCATGCCATTCGGGATGAAAAACGCTCCGGCAACTTTTCAGCGGATGGTAGATCGGTTACTGGACGGATTCCATGTATACGCCTGTGCCTACTTAGATGACATCGCTATATTCAGCCAGACCTGGGCAGAGCACCTACAACACATAGGGGCCATCCTAGATCGTATTGGAGAGGCAGGGTTAACGCTGAAACCCAGCAAGTGTCATATAGGGATGGCCGAAGTGCAATACTTGGGCCACCGGGTGGGAAGCAGGCAACAGAAACCAGAACCAGCTAAAGTGGAAGCTGTAGCTAAATGGCCCACCCCTAGGACAAAAACCCAAGTGCTAGCGTTTCTGGGTACCGCAGGGTACTATAGAAAATTCGTGCCCAATTATAGCGCCCTGGCCAAACCCTTGACTGACTTGACACGTAAGAATCTGCCTCGACAGGTGGTCTGGGCCCCAGAGTGTGATCAGGCATTCCAACAACTAAAGACTGCTCTAACTAATGCTCCCGTACTTGCTGCTCCTGAACCAACTAAAAGATTTCTGGTTCACACAGACGCTTCAATGTTTGGATTGGGAGCAGTGCTGAGCCAGGTTGGAGCCGATGGCGGAGAACACCCCGTAGCTTACTTGAGCCGAAAGTTATTGCCACGAGAAGTAAGCTACGCCGCCATTGAGAAGGAGTGCCTGGCCGTGGTGTGGGCCCTCAAAAAGTTACAGCCGTATTTGTATGGACAACCTTTTTCCTTACTCACAGATCACAACCCGTTGGTGTGGCTAAACCGTGTGGCTGGAGACAATGCCAGGCTGCTGCGCTGGAGTTTGGCGCTGCAGCCGTTTGACTTTACCATCCACTACCGCCCAGGGAAACAAAACGGTAACGCCGACGGGTTATCCAGACAAACTGAACTTGAAAAGTGATCTGTAAGTACTCTCCCGGACATCCCCAAGCCGATCCGTTGGGATCAGACTGTGTATGCCGGCTTGGTTCTGGGGGAGCATTGTGGCAAACCTAGCCACTTCTGGACTATAATGTAAGAAAGGTTGTCTGTAGGTTGTGCTGTATGCTATATGTGTTTTGCTATGTATATTGGGCTGTAACATATTATTTTAGGTTCGGCTGTCCATACACCCCCCTCAACCTCCCATCAGCCCTTGCTATTGTCTGCCCCCACCTTTCCTTGTATTATAGTAATCTATTCACCCTATTGTATGTAAATGAGGCTGTTGAGGGGTTTGAAACATGTGTGCTGTGCCTAGTAAAGTCAGTTGACTCCCAGACTGTGTGTCGTCCGGTTATTGGGAGGATTGGGAACATTGCCTTACTGTTCAGCGCAGACTGTGGATTTACCTGTTATACCAGCGGAGATCGTGGAGTCTAATATTGCACTCCGCTACACTGCTGGTGACCTGACCCTGTAAAAGATTTTATGTGCAGGCCTGCTGGTGAGCTGACCCAGTAAAAGATTGTAGGTAAAGGCCTGCTGGTGAGCTGACCCTTTAAAAAATTAAATGCGAGGGCATTCAGGTGAGCTGACCCTGTAAAAGATTTGAGTTGCTGGCCGCTGGTGAGCTGACCCTGTAAAAGATTTGAGGTGCGGACCTGCTGGTGAGCTGACGCTGTAAAAGATTTGATGTGCGGGCCTGCTGGTGAGCTGACCCAGTAAAAGATTGTAGGTGAATACCTGCTGGTGAGCTGACCCTCTAAAAAATTATATGCGAGGGCCTACAGCTGAGCTGACCCTCTAAAAAATTATATGCGAGGGCCTGCAGCTGAGCTGACCCTCTAAAAAATTATATGCGAGGGCCTGAAGCTGAGCTGACCCTCTAAAAAATTATATGCAAGGGCCTGCAGGTGAGCTGACCCTGTAAAACATTATATTTGAAGGGCATATATGCGAGGGCATTATATGTGACGAATAAGCATGTTGATATGATGGAGGAGGAGGATGAGAAAAGGAAGATTTAACCATATATCCTTGTTTGTGGTGGAAGGGGTGCATAGGAATACATTGTATTCAGTACATTTTAAACAACACATTTAAAGAGAAGTCATGCTCAATCCAAACCTTGTTCATTTTTATAAGTGTTAACCTGTCAGCATTTTCAGTTGACAGGCAGATATGCTTATCAGTTATTATGCCCCCAGCAGCACTAAATACCCACTCAGACAAAACGCTGGTGGTAGGGCAGGCCAGCACCTCCAAAGCGTAGAGCACTAGTTCATGCCACGTGTCCAGCTTGGACAGCCATTGAGGACGCTGACACGGTCTGCTATATACTCCTTCACCATCTTCCAAAATTTTTCTCTCCTTGTGACACTAGGCCACGCATCAGGGTGAGGGTGTTGGCGGGGTGTCATGAAACTGTCCCAGGCTTTGGAGAGTGTTGCCCTGCCTCTGTTGGAACTGTTGTGTGTTCCCTTCATCTCCCCTCCTCGGTTGGCCAAGGAACTATGGACTCTGCCACCAGCGTTGTCAGATGAAAATTTTTGGAGCAATTTTTCAACAAGGATCTTCTGGTATTGCACCGTTTTGCTCGTCCTCTCCACCAGAGGAATGAGAGATGAGAAGTTCTCTTTGTAGCGGGGGTCGAGAAGGTGTACACAACCAGTACTCCGTGTTGTCTAAAATGTGTATAATGCGCAGGTCGTGGGAAAGGCAGCCTAACATGAAGTCAGCCATGTGTGCCAGAGCACCAACAGGCAGGATAACTCTCAATCTCCTCATCCTCTTCCTCCTCTTCTGCCCACCCACACTGAACAGATGGAATTAAAATTCCATGGGTACTACCCTCTGTAGTGGAGGAAACCTTCTCCTGCTCCTCCTCCCCTTTATCGTCTAATTCGCGCTGAGAAGACGAACTGAGGGTGGTCTGGCTATCACCCTGTGTAATGTCTTCCCCCATTTCCACCTCTTCCACATGCAAAGCATCGTCCTTAATTGTGAGCAGCGAGCATTTCAGTAGACACAGAAGTGGGATGGCTACGCTGATAATAGCGTTATCGCCGCTCACCATATTTGTTGATTCCTCAAAGTTTCTTAAAACCTCACAGAGGTCAGACATCCATGCTCGCTCCTCAATTGTGAATAGCGGAAGCTGACTGGAAAGGTGATGCCCATGTTGCAGCTGGTATTAAACTACTGCCCTCTGCTGCTCATAAAGCCTGGCCAACATGTGGAATGTGAAGTTCCAGCGCGTGCTCACGTCGCACAACAGCCAGTGAGCTGGCAATTTCAAGCGCTGCTGCAGCATTGACAGACCGGCTGAAGCTGTCGATGACTTGTGGAAATGTGCACACACGCGGCGAACCTTCACCAGTAGCTCAGGCACATTGGGGTAGGTTTTGAGAAACCGCTGAACCACAAGGTAGAAGATATGAGCAAGGCATGGGATGTGTCTAAGCTTGCCGAGCTTCAAACCCGTCACCAAGTTACGGCCATTATCAGACACAACCATGCCTTGTTCTAGGTTGAGTGGCGAGAGCCACAGCTCAGTCTCGTCTGTTATCCCCTGCGACAGCTCTGCGGCGGTGTGCTGTTTGTCCCCTAAGCATATCAGCTTCAGAACAGCCTGTTGCCGTTTCCCCACTGCAGTGCTACACTGCTTCCAGCTACTGACTTATGTCTGACTGGTGCTGCAAGATGATAATTCAGAGGTGGAAGTGGAGGAGGCGGAGGAGAAGTGGGGGTTGGAGCCACTAATGTAGGTGCTGGCAGAAACCCTGATCGACGTAGTGCCCACAATCCTTGGTGTCGGTAGCACCTGTGCCATCCCAGGGTACGACTCGCTCCCAGCCTCCACAACATTCACCCAGTGTGCCATCAGGGAAATGTAGCGTTCCTGGTTGAATGCACTTGTCCATGTGTCCGTGGTTAAGTGGACCTTCCCAGTAACTGCGTTGGTGTTATGGGACACGTTAGTGTAAGGCGGACACGGTACACCTTGAAAAATAAATTGTGGCGGCAGGGGACTGCGTAACGTGGGATGGCCGCTGACATCAGGCTGCGGAAGGCCTCAGTGTCTACTAGCCTAAATAGCAACATTTCCAGGTCCACTAATTTGGAAAGCTGCAAATTTAGTGCTATGGCCTGTGGGTGGGTGGCTGGGTATTTCTGCTTACGTTCGAAGGCCTAGAGTAAGGAAATTTGGACGATGCGCTGGGACACGGAAGTGGATGTGGTCACTGATGGTGCTTGAAAAGAACCAGGTGCAGGGCGGGAGGCACACTGGCCTGCGCTTTCGACAGGGGATTGGCCAGCACGTAACATAGGGGAAGAGGAGGCAGTGGTGTGACCCGCAGACACAGATTGTGGACCCAGGCAGTCCCACTTATTACGGTGCTTGGATGCAATCATGCTGGTGGTGGTGAGGAGACACAGATTGTGGACCCAGGCAGTCCCACTTATTACGGTGCTTGGATGCAATGTGGCAGATCATGCTGGTGGTGGTGAGGTTGCTAGTGTTCACGCCCTGGCCCATTTTCGTATGGCACAGTTTGCACACTACTATTCTTTTGTCATTCGCACTTTCTTCAAAAAAGTGCCAGACTGCGGAACATCTACCCTTTTTTCAAGGGAGATTTCCGCAAGGGGGTGCTCCGTGGAAAGGTTGCAGGCCTGTCTGGTGTGGTCCGCCTTCTCCCTTTTGCCACCCCACTGCCTCTTTGTCACGGTCACTCCCAGGCTAGGTGTTAGAAGGTCGGAGAGACTGATTGCACGTGATGTCAGCTGATAGCCTCTTTTAGTTTCACTTTGTTGTTGATGGTAATGACCACACCTCTAGTCAGGTGCTGCATAGTGGTCATTACTAGTAATGCACGAACATCTGCCGGGACGGTTTGCGACCTGATCATTTTAATGGCAGTCGAACTTGAAAAACCTTCAGCTCATATTTGCAGCCAATAAATAATTACTAGAAGTGCACAAATAGTCCCACAACATGGACAGTGACATACCAGATGTATTATTCGAATATGCGATCTCCATTCATAATTTTTTTCGATGCAAAATATCGGCAATATAACTTTCGCGTACGCGCATGCGCAAATGCACTATACAGTAGACAAATGCACTATAAAGAAAGTATATAGGTATATTTCACCCCGCTTCAATCAGTTTTTTTGGGGGGGGCGACTGGTATATCACACCAGTAGAAATTATTTGTTAGAATAATGCTTGTCCCTCTACCTGCAGTATCGCAAAAGAACTGCACACAACTGCCGCATAATACAAATGCGCTATAATATACTTTCTAACATAAAAAGTATATTATAAGATTGTACAAGGAAGGCAATCCATTAGAATATACATAAAGATAAAACGTAACCTTTAATAATGTTACTATGAGGGTCCATTCACACGTCCGTAAGTGTTTAGTGGATCCGAAACAAGCAATTTGCGGACCGCACATCGCTGGCATTATAATAGAAAATGCCTACTAATCTTGTCTGTAATTGCGGACAAGAATAGGACATGTTCTATTTTTTTTGCGGAAACGGAAGCACGGATGCGGAAGTGCGAATCCGCAAATGCGGATCCGCAAATGCGGATGCGGACAGCACATTCCGGCCCTATTGAAAATGAATGGGTCTTCACCCATTCCGCAAAATTTGCCGAATGGATGCGGACCCATTTTGCGGACGTGTGAATGGAAAAGATATCCCTCAAAATGAAAATAAATTTAATTATTAAAGGTAAGCAAAAAGCATAGATGTGGTCAGCAATAACAAGTGCTCGGCGGCTCGACTAAATCAAGTGCTCGGCGGCACCAAATCAGAAACCATATGTCCTACCACAATCAGGGGGGTTCCAGTGCACATCCATGAATCCTGGACGGAAAGCAAAAAACATCTATCCCTGGGCTAGATGATGATGTGGTATTAAAGGACAGGGTGGGCAAAGAACTGTCTCTGATATTGCCCTACAGGGGGGTGCTATTCTGGCCCTGATAGCCTAACCACAGACCACCCGCCCTGATAAGAGCGACCCCGCCCGAAACCTTACCCTATATAAAAATGGCCCTAGTAAACACCTAGCCCCTAGGCCCCTGACTTCCAGGTGATCACTATATAGATCTATGTCTGTGAAGGTTCTCATTTATCCAGGTCATGGTATATCTGTAAAGAATAAATCAAGGCAACTGGACTTACTGTAGATTTCTTGAAAACATTTCACTCGTTCTTCCAACAAGCTTTCTCAATTCTGAGTGACTGTACAAGAATTCTCTGGGAATAAATATGTAACTGAATCAACATCTGGTAATTATACCCAGCATGGATATATTCTTGAACAGTCACTCAGAATTGAGAAAGCTCGTTGGAAGAACAAGTGAAACGTTTTCAAGAAATCTACAGTAAATCCAGTTGCCCTGATTTATTCTTTACAGATATATAGATCTATGAGTTTTTTACTCCTTATAAAATTATATCACATCTATCGATAGCACACCTATACCAGTCCTAATTTTGTGGCTTTATTAGCAGGCGTTTGGTGTCCCTAACAGCCTGTCCCTGCTCCACACAGCAACCTCTCCCTACACTGGCAAAACACTGAATGTAAAATGGCGGCCAGATCAGGTTTATTTATAAGGTAGGGGATATGTCCATGTGCTGAAACGTCTCAATTGGCTGTCCTGTACCACCTGGTGGATGTGTCATGGGTCAAAGTTCTTCACAATGTAAAATAATGTGGCAGGCGCGAATATCTCCATATGTTCGCATGTTCGGCGAATTGCGAACACGCAAAGTTTGCTGCGAAACGACCACCGGGCGAACCGCAAGGCCATCTCTAGTCATTACTATTTAGTCTGGCTACTCCCATCACTCCTTACGGTGTATAGCTTCATTGTTCCTACTTTTTCTTCTACTTCCGGAGTTAAGTGTCACATTCCTTTGTTATTGTATTGTGTTGTTTCCCCTGTTTTCAGCTATCTGGTCTGAGTCAATACTCCTGTTCCTTCAGCTGGGGAAGGAATGGGTCCTCTTTGGGCACTATTACTACCTCAGGGCATTACAGGGTCATTCAGGCTTTAGGTTCCAGTGAATGAACGGTCCTACCACTGAGGTCCATTCATTCGGTTAGCAGTCAGGGCTAGGGTTAGGATTCATCAGGTGTTGTTCTTTTCCTCTTGCTAGCTTCCAGGTCAGATACCTCCCCCCCTTGTGTTTGGTGTGGTGTTCCTCCCACACTTCACCGTGACGCTCTTCCAGCCTGTTGCAGTGCTGCAGATCCCTCCCCCTCTGTACTGCTCTCCTCAATCGGCTTGCCACCTTCCCAGGTTGGGTCAGTGAACTCATCGTCCACCACCTCCTCTTCCACTCCCTCACTCTGATCATCCTCCTGATTTGTTGACCTAACCAAAACCTCAGTGATTGAAAACTGTATCTCATCCTCTTCATCAACCTCTTGAAACGGTAATTGCGTTGACTCATTGGCAACTGTGTCTCATTATCATCCACCTCATTAAACTCTAATTGCCATTCACCACCGTCATGTTCTTCTGAATGTGGATGCTCAAAAGGTTGGGAATCAGGGCATAAGATCTCATGTCCCTCTTCAAGCGTGCTTAGCGAGAGGGCCGAATCAAGTAATGGCGCTGAAAAGAGCTCCTCGGAATATCCGAGTGTGGGAACACTTGTTTGGCCACACTGTAAATGGTAGGAGGAAGGAGGATCAGGGTGAGGATTGTGTGGACCCGACTCCTGGCTACTGAGCCTGGGTTTGGTGGAAGACAGGGTGGTGCTTAACCGACTGGAAGCATTATCTGCTGCAATCCAACTGACCACCTGGTCGTACTGGTCTGACTTCAAGAGTGGAGTCCTGCGCCGCCTTGCAAACTGGGACATGAAGATAGGTATCTTGGATGATTGTTTTTCTTGTGCTCTGGCAGCAGGCACAGTTTCTCCGCGCCCAGGGCCACGGCCTCTGCGTGCACCATCAGCATCACGGCCACTTCCCCGTCCCCTACTGCTCGCCTTTTTCATTTTAAATGTGATATATTCTTGAAAGTCTGTCACACGTACAGTAGCGTAGGATTTGGTAGTGTATGTGCAAAAACTTACAACAGTATTTGTGATGAGGAAACTTTATACAGGACAGATACCACAGGTAATGTCACAGTTCACAGTGTCTACAAAAAAACTGCACTGGATGTCACAGATATTTTTAGGGATTCACACACTTTAAACAGGAGATGTGGTACGGATAATTTAACAGTCCCTAGCGGACATCATCTACAATAAAACTGCACTGGATGTCACTGATATTGTAGGGATGCGCACACTTTAAACAGATGTGGCGAGGATAATTTAACTGTCCGCAGCGGCCTATTACACGGTATTTAGCGCATGATGCGCTAAAAATATATATTGCTGCTGTCACACCTAATAGTCCTTAAAATGACTTTCGGGTCCCTGAAAAAATTATTGTATAAAAATCTTCCTATTACACTTCCTACACTGTCTGTCCCTTCCTATGCACAGGTCTCCCTAACACTGAGCATTTTAGTGCAGGTTGCGCCACAAAAATCAATTACTGCTGTCACACACAATAGTCCTTACAAGGACTTTTGGGTCTCTGAAACGTTGAAACGTTTTTGTACACTTATAATATTCAATTACACTCCCTATACTCTCTGTCCCTTCCTATCCTCAGCTCTCCCTGACTTAGAATGAGCCGAACACGCGTCATCGGGTGCTACCGTATATAACACCCGATGACATGTTCCGGCTAACATGGCTACTGGCATTACAGTGAGGGCAGTACTTACCTGCACGTTTATTGGCTGCTTAGCAGCAGTGAAACGTGAGGGAGGAGACTCGGCCGAGTGCCGCCATGTGCCGAGTATAGCGATGCTCAAGCCAAACTGGTATTGAGCCAAGCCTGCTCGCTCAACACTAATATATACAGTCAGGTCCATAAATATTGGGACATCTACACAATTCTAAGATTTTTGGCTCTATAAACCACCACAATGGATCTGAAATGAAACAAACAAGATGTGCTTTACCTGCAGACTGTCAGCTTTAATTTGAGGGTATTTACATCCAAATCAGGTGAACGGTGCAGGAATTACAACAGTTTGCATATGTGCCTCCCACTTGTTAAGGGACCAAAAGTAATGGGACATAATAATAATCATAAATCAAACTTTCACTTTTTAATACTTGGTTGCAAATCCTTTGCAGTCAATTACAGCCTGAAGTCTGGAACGCATAGACATCACCAGACGCTGGGTTTCATCCCTGGTGATGCTCTGCCAGGCCTCTACTGCAACTGTCTTCAGTTCCTGCTTGTTATTGGGGCATTTTCCCTTCAGTTTTGTCTTCAGCAATTAAAATACATGCTCAATCGGATTCAGGTCAGGTGATTGACTTGGCCATTGCATAACATTCCGCTTCTTTCCCTTAAAAAACTCTTTGGTTGCTTTTGTAGTATGCTTTTGGTTATTGTCCATCTGCACTGTGAAGCGCCGTCCAATGAGTTCTAAAGCATTTGGCTGAATATGAGCAGATAATATTGCCCGAAACACTTCAGAATTCATCTTGCTGCTTTTGTCAGCAGTCACATCATCAATAAATATAAGAGAACCAGTTCCATTTTCAGCCATACATAACCACGCCATGACACTACCACCACCATGCTTCACTGATGAGGTGGTATGCTTAGGATCATGAGCAGTTCCTTTCCTTCTCCATACTCTTCTCTTCCCATCACTCTGGTACAAGTTGATCTTGGTCTCATCTGTCCATAGGATGTTGTTCCAGAACTGTGAAGGCTTTTTTAGATGTCGTTTGGCAAACTCTAATCTGGCCTTCCTGTTTTTGAGGCTCACCAATGGTTTACATCTTGTCGTGAACCCTTTGTATTCACTCTGGAGAAGTCTTCTCTTGATTGTTGACTTTGACACACATACACCTACCTCCTGGAGAGTGTTCTTGATCTGGCCCACTGTTGTGAAGAGAGTTTTCTTCACCAGGGAAAGAATTCTTCGGTCATCCACCACAGTTGTTTTCCGTGGTCTTCCGGGTCTTTTGGTGTTGCTGAGCTCACCGGGGCGTTCCTTCTTTTAAAGAATGTTCGAAACAGTTGTTTTGGCCCCACCTAATGTTTTTACTATCTCTCTGATGGGTTTGTTGTGTTTTTTCAGCCTAATGATGGCTTGCTTCACTGATAGTGACAGCTCTTTGGATCTCATCTTGAGAGTTGACAGCAACAGATTCCAAATGCAAATAGCAGACTTGAAATGAACTCTGGACCTTTTATCTGCTCATTGTAATTGGGATAATGAGGGAATAACACACACCTGGCCATGGAACGGCTGAGAAGCCAATTGTCCCATTACTTTCGGTCCCTTAACAAGTGGGAGGCACATATGCAAACTGTTGTAATTCCTGCACCGTTCACCTGATTTGGATGTAAATACCCTCAAATTAAAGCTGACAGTCTGCAGGTAAAGCACATCTTGTTTGTTTAATTTCAAATTCATTGTGGTGGTGTATAGAGCCAAAAATGTTAGAATTGTGTAGATGTCCCAATATTTATGGACCTGGCTGTACATAAACTGGAGGACCCGCCATGCATAACTCAGACAGTTCTTTGGTTTTGATGGTCATCTTTTAATTAGAGATGAGTGAATCACTCAAAATTTGAGTTGGGAGCGATTAGGCTGAATCAGTTTACAGATTCATTTCAGAGCCAAATTTTTTCTTCCCCAATTGGTCCTAGGATTCATTATTTTTTTCTCTCTCTACAAAATTTGTGCGAATCGAATCTGATTCTGATCCACCTTGAATTTTTTATGAAATTAGGGTCAGGTACAATTTATTTATGAATCGATTCACTCATCTCTACTTGTAATACTTAATTTCCGCAGTGGTGACGCTGCAGGATAATCAAACATTTAATGTCAGATTCTCTTGCAGATTACATCTGATCACCAGGAGGATTTATGATCAACGTATTGTTAATATAATTACTATACTTACTTATTTTCAGGATCTCTGATTGCTGTCTTTAGGCATTCTCTTTTATATACTTCACAACTGATCTTTACAGTTATTCTACTGAATCCAACTGAAAACCCTACAATACCACACAGCCCTTATTCATGTGACATTCACAGAAACTGAGATATAGGGCGCTGTTTGCTTGGTTTCTCATACTTTTCGAATGATTCAACCAGCTTGCGCAATCATTCTGTAGTAACATACTAGAAGGTCTGACTGGGACTCGTATTTGCTGACAAGTGACAATAATTGAAAAGTCAGACGTATGAGCCATTAATATGATCCTTCTCCCAGACAACAGAGACAGTAGCTGATAAAACATCCATTCTGATTCCTCTATAAAGCCATCTAGGAAATTGTTCAAACACAGTTTATTTTCCTCCTCATAATTTCAATACTAATGACAGAAATCATTTACAGACAATGGGGGCGTAGAACAAACAGAGAAATTAATGTCAATAATCCACTTTCTAAGTGTTTTTTGACTTCTACAGAAATCCGAGGCTTCGTTGACTTCAGCAGGAGAGAAGAAGATAGAAGCAACTACTTCTGTGCAGTCCATAGTGGGGAGATTCATATTGATTCCATAATTTGCCCTAACAAGCATGTGGCTAAACTAGACAACCCCTTGTTTTTTCAGGTTACTTTCTCATAGAATGAAATGTCATGTAATAGCCCTCACCACAAACATACTTTGAAGTCCCAATCTAGGTTTCACTGGAAGATCAAAAACTCAGTAGCCAAGGATCTTCTGATCCTCAATATTATTAACCAGGTCTGAATAATAGGAAGGGCACAAGGGACACAAGCAAAAGGCCTCTTACCTCCTTGGAGATCTAGGGAGCCTCCACCACACCAGACTCTGACAGTCACCTATTTATATAGGTAGCGTATAAGTTTCCTACTTCTGGGAACCCCATTTATTGGAAAAGCAAGGACATACTGATGGCTGCCAAAAATAGGTAGAAAGATGGGTATTACTGTTGGGCGAGCATGCTCGGCTGAACACCTTTTTTACTCGAGCTACACAGCTAATAAACGTGCTGGAAAGTAATGGCACTCACTGTAATGCCGTAGCCATGTTGGTTACTGGCATTACAATGATTGGCTGGCCGGAACGCGTCAGCGGGTGCTATATAGCACCCGATGACAGGTGGTTCGGCTCAGTCTTAGTCAGGGCGAGCTGCAGCAAAAGGGACAGATAGTATAGGGACAGGAATTTTTTTTTTTTTTTTTAGGCAGGGTTTAGTGTTGAAAAGTGTTAGAGACCCAAAAGTCCTTTTAAGGACTATTGTTTTATCTGGCTGCAATATATATTATTAGCGCAACCTGCGCTAAATTGCGTGCAATTCTTTGGTCGCTGATGACAGTGACACAACCTCTGCTACATCTTCTACATCTTTTTTGTTACATTTGCGCATCCTAAATATCTGTGACATTCAGCACAATTGTTTGGCAGTGACATTACCTGTGCTAGATCTCCTGTATAATGTTTGCGCATCTTAAATATCTGTGACATTAGGTGTACTTTTTTCGCCGCTGGTGACGGCGAAATTACCTGCACTACATCTCCTGTATAACATTTACGCATCCTAAATATCTGTGACATTCAGTGCAATTTATTTGCACATACACTTACAAAACCTGCGCTACTGTACGTATGACATACTTGCAAGCATATATACCATTTAATATGCTCAAGTTGAGCATTAAGGGACGGGGAAGTGGCCGTGTTGCTGATGGTGCACGCAAAGACCATGGCCCTGGGTGCGGTGAAACTGTGCCTTCTGCCAGAGCACAAGAAACACAATCAACCACGATACCTAGCTTCATGTCCCAGTTTGCAGGGCGGCGCATGACACCACTCTCGAAGTCAGACCAGTGCAACCAGGTGGTCAGTTGGATTGCAGCAGATAATGCTTCCAGTCGGTTAAGCACCACCCTGTCTTCCACAAAGTCCAGTATCAGTAGCCAGAATCCTCACCGTGATCCTCCTTTCTCCCACCATGGATAGTCTTGGCAAACAAGTGATCACACACTTGGATATTCCGAGGAGCTCTTTTCATCACCATTCCTTGATTTGGCCCTCTCGCCAAGCCCGCTTGAAGAGGGACATGAGAAGATCATGTGCACTGATTCCCAAACTCTTCAGCATCCACAGTCAGAAGAAAATGACGGTGGGGAACCTGAATTAATGTTTCACGAGGTGGATGATGATGATGAGACACAGTTGCCAATAAGTCAAAGGCAATTTGTGTCTCAAGAGGTTGATGAAGAGGATGAGACACAGTTGTCAATAAGTAACCAATGACAGGCAACTGTGGTTAGCAGTTGCCTGTTTAAAATATGCTGTGCTACCGGACCACCGACGTCACTACGCCGGACGACCTGCGATGATCCCTGATTGGCCAGCTCTCCTGCTTGTGGACTGAAGGAGCACACCCACCTGTCCGATTATGACATAATGATTGTGATCAGTTGCGATCAGGATCAGGTGGATGGAAGTCCACTCCCAAAAATTTTGCCCCACTGATCTTCATCCGGTTCTATTATTAACTACTCAAAAATTCTAGAATCGCTATTTACATGATCGCTCTTACTTCTCTGAGACAAAAATGTCTCCCAATACAATTTCAACACATTACCGGGTGGTAAAGACCCTGAAAGCTTGTAATACCCAACACAACCACTGGTGGTCACACATAGACATCTATATAACATCTACATCTCCTGACTGCATATCACAAAATGACATGTTTTTTTTTTTCTTTTCTTTTCCAAAGCTGATTATCTAGCAAATTAGGGAAATGTCAAGGTAAGGCCAGGAAGGACATAACTGCATTTTGTAACAAGAATGGCTGCCATGGCTCTGAAGAAGGCATCTCTTGCATTACTATTCATTATTTGTGGATACATAGTGTATAAACTAAATGGCAGGCTCCAGCAATCCTCTTATGTGAACACTTTCTCCATTTTTATAATTGCTCATTTTCACAACTCGCTGTAAGAAATTTAATTACTGTTATGTTGAATGAAAATCATAATATGCAATTTAAACACATTTCCTGCTCTTACTAATTGTTATGTGGGTAATTGTTCTGCATGTTTGTCGTTATTCGGTTGCTAGGCAGCTGTAACACGGGATTTAATTTTCCTTTTTCTCATCGGAATTGCCGGCCCTCTGCTTCCCATAAAATAACTAACGATTTTGTTTTTGGAAATGCAAAAACATTCAAAAATAGAACCATAATTAATGGAGAAGATACGGTGGGAATGTGACCCACAAAGCACGGTCTTAAATCCAGAGTATTATATAATGTCTCCATCACCATTGTTTATGCTGCATTTTAGTGTATACTATAGTTCTGTTGCTTTTTTACGTGTTGTTCATTTATTTTTTTCTTTTCAGAACTTGTTTTTTGCCGGAATCCACAAAAAGACTTGTATTGTGAGAAAGAACTAAAATATTGAATTTGAAAAATATTTCCATCGAATAAATAAGCTGCAAATGTCAGATATAATTTGCTTGTTATCTGGTAATTTTTGCATCTAATTTAGCCTGTAATCATCGGACGGATTTAGTAAATTCTGCACATCATTTACTGGTGCATAAAGGAGAAAAAAAATCACAAGCCATTCTTGGTTACTACATGGATAATAAGTCTCATTTTAAGCTATGTTCACATCACATCTGTGCCGTTCAGATGGTATGTCGGTAACATTGCCCAACTTATACCTCAGAGAGAAGGCTTCTACATATGCCACTGTACATCACCCATTGCTCATTAACTCTCATTGTAGTATTTGTGGCCAGTGGCGCACATAGAGAAGTAATGACTAGGGATGAGCGAACCAGAACTGTATAGTTCGGGTTCGTACCGAATTTTGGGGTGTCCGTGACACGGACCCGAACCCGAACATTTTCGTAAAAGTCCGGGTTCGGGTTCGGTGTTCGGCGCTTTCTTGGCGCTTTTTGAAAGGCTGCAAAGCAGCCAATCAACAAGCGTCATACTACTTGGCCCAAGAGGCCATCACAGCCATGCCTACTATTGGCATGGCTGTGATTGGCCAGTGCACCATGTGACCCAGCCTCTATTTAAGCTGGAGTCACGTAGCGCCGCACGTCACTCTGCTATGATCAGTATAGGGAGAGGTTGCAGCTGCGACGTTAGGGCGAGATTAGGCAGATTAACTCCTCCAAAGACTTCATTCTGTGATCGATCTGCAGCTGTGGATCATTGAAGTGCTATTATTGACTTGCTCACTTTTTTGAGGCTGCCCAGAGCGTTTTTAGATCACTTTTTTTCTGGGGTGATCGGCGGCCATTTTGTGACTTGTGGTGCGCCAGCACGAGCTATCACCAAGTGTATTTAACCATCGATAGTGTGGTTATTTTGTGCTATATCCTACATCAGCTGCAGGCTGAGCCTGTGTCACCGAAGTGCATTTAACCATCAACAGTCTGGTTATTTTTTGGCCATATACTATATTAGCTGCAGGCTGAGCCTGTGTCAAAGAAGTGCATTTAACCATCAACAGTCTGGTTATTTTTTGGCCGTATACTACATCTGGTGCAGGCTGAGCCTGTGTCACCCAAGTGCATTTAACCATCAACAGTGTGGTTATTTTTTGGCCATATATTACATCAGGAGCAAGTTGAGCCTGTCACCCAGCGCCTAAAAAATAGACCTGACATTTCTATTCAACCAAATCTGCACAGTTTTAGCTGGTCAAGTTATTTGTAGTGACCGTAAAAGCAGACTTTTTGTTCTGGGTTGAAAAAGCATTCCCAAATTTGCCATTCTGAAAATAACTAGTTTGTGGTATTTGAGGCCTACTTGAAATCTATCCCAAAAAGAAAATCTTACATTAAAGGTATTGATAGTGTGATTCAGAAAACCTAAGTCACACGCTAGCGTGCTGATAGAAGTGTCATTCTGTGATTAAACCTATAACTGTCACACAGCGCAAAAAAAAAACAGGTCTCACATCTCTATTCAACCAAATCTGCACAGTTTTAGCTGGTCAAGTTATTTGTAGTGACCGTAAAAGCAGACTTTTTGTTCTGGTTGAAAAAGCATTCCCAAATTTGCCATTCTCAAAATAACTAGTTTGTGGTATTTGAGGCCTACTTGAAATCTATCCCAAAAAGAAAATCTTACATTGAAGGTATTGATAGTGTGATTCAGAAAAACCTAAGACACACGCTAGCGTGCTGATAGAAGTGTCATTCTGTGATTAAACCTATAACTGTCACACAGCGCAAAAAAAAAACAGGTCTCACATCTCTATTCAACCAAATCTGCACAGTTTCAGCTGGTCAAGTTATTTGTAGTGACCGTAAAAGCAGACTTTTTGTTCTGGGTTGAAAAAGCATTCCCAAATTTGCCATTCTGAAAATAACTAGTTTGTGGTATTTGAGGCCTACTTGAAATCTATCCCAAAAGAAAATCTTACATTGAAGGTATTGATAGTGTGATTCAGAAAAACCTAAGACACACACTAGCGTGCTGATAGAAGTGTCATTCTGTGATTAAACCTATAACTGTCACACAGCGCAAAAAAAAAACAGGTCTCACATCTCTATTGTCATGGTCTTACCTTCTTGCTGTTCTCCTTCGTTTGACATGTGCTGGCGGCCATCTTGGTTTCTGGGTTTCTTGTAGCCTCCCACCCTGCGGCTCCTCCTTCCCACTGGGAGGAGCTGGATGTCTAGCTCATATATATAGGAGGTCTGTGGCTTCAGTTCCTTGCTTGGTCCTCCTGTGTTCACATGCTTCTAGACTGCTGCTGCTTCTGGTTCCTGATCCTGATTTCGTCCGACTACCCTGCTGGTTCCTGATCCTGGTTTCGTCCGACTACCCTGCTGGTTCCTGATCCTGGCTTCGTCTGACTACCCTGCTGGTTCCTGATTCTGGCTTCGTCTGACTACCCTTCTGGTTCCTGACCTCTGGCTTCGCAAAGACTCTGCTTCGGTTTCGCCATCCGTTTGGACTTTTGCTTTACAGCTTTATTTTCAATAAAGCCTTCTTATTTTCACTTATCCCTTGTTGTACGTCTGGTTCATGGTTCCGTGACATTAGGACCAAGCCATGAATTCTGACGGTACAGGGCCATCCTCGCTACCCACGCTGGTTGCCAGACTTGATCAGCAGGATCACCTGTTGGGTCGGTTCGCTGTGGCGTTGCAAACCCTGCTTGAACGCACGGCTCATTTCGCTCCCGTTGCCGATGGGTCGGTTGTCGCTCCTGGGCCCGCTCCTACTGCCGCTCCGGTTGTTGCGCCAGAGTCTACCCCGACACCTGTTGTTGCACCTGCGGTGTTTCGGGGTATGACCGGTTCTGCCCCTCTTCCACAGCGCTTTGGGGGAGAGCCAACTCAGTGCCGAGGTTTCCTTAACCAGGTGGGCATTTATTTAGAGTTGCTGCCACATGCCTTTACCACTGAGAAATCAAAGGTGGGCTTCTTGATCTCGCTGCTCTCGGACAAGGCCTTGGCCTGGGCCAGCCCTTTATGGGAGAACAACAATACGGTGGTTGCCGAGTTTTCCGGTTTTGTTGCTTCTCTTCGGAAGGTATTCGATGTGCCGGCTCGTGCTGCCTCTGCTGCGAAGCTCCTTATGTCCATCAGACAGGGTTCACGATCCGTAGCTGAATACGCCATTGAGTTTCGTACCCTGGCAGCAGAGGTGGGCTGGAATAATGAGGCTCTGGTCGCTGCTTTCTCTCATGGTCTCTCGGATGCCTTGAAGGATGAGGTTGCAGCTAAGGACCTACCAGTGGAGCTCGAGTCTCTTATTTCTTTCCTGATTTTGATTGACATCAGACTCAGGGAGAGACCTTCCTTTAAGGAGAGCATGCGGAGGTTTTCTAACAGATTGGCGCCTACGTTTGTTGTCCCACCCGTGCCTCCCTCTCCTCCCACGCCTCCTGGGGATGACTTGTCTGGGGGTGAACCCATGCAGCTGGGGGTTTGCTCGCCTGTCCGAGGGGGAGAGGGTACTCCGGAGACGCGAGGGCCGATGCATGTACTGTGGTCTCGGTGGGCATTTTCGGTTGGCATGTCCGAACCGTCCGGGAAACGCTCGCACCTGAGATCCTGTCGGGGGCAGATCTTGGGTGGAGTCTCCTCGTCCCCGGTTTCCCGTGTTGACAAACCACTGATCACTGTTGTCCTCTCCTGGGTCGGGGGCTCGGTGACGACCCAGGCGTTGGTGGACTCTGGTGCCGGTGGTTTGTTCATTGATAAGGTGTTCGCTGCCGCCAATTCCATTCCTCTGCAGGCTCGAGGTTCCCCACTGGCTCTTGAGGCGATAGACGGCAGACCCCTTCTGCCGCCACACGTGACTCATGAGACCCTTCCAGTGGGATAGCCATGGTGCCGTTCACAGAGAGTCGGTCTACCTCCAGGTTATTTCGTCTCCACACTATTCGGTGGTCTTGGGGTACCCCTGGCTCCGGAAGCATAATCCGACTTTCGATTGAGATCGGCCGAGATCCTCTCGTGGTCACCGCAGTGTGGGGCTAGTTGCATCCATGGGTCTGTCAAGTTGCTGTGTACTTCTCGGACTCTCTGTTGCCTCCTGAATACGAGGAGTACCGGGATGTATTCGATAAGGTGCGCGCGGTTGCCCTACCTCCGCACCGCCCATTACGATTGTGCCATAGAGTTACAATCTGGTGCCGTTCCTCCTCGTGGCAAAGTCTATCCACTGTCGGTAGCGGAGAATGAGGCCATGGAGGAGTACGTGAGGGAGGCGCTTTCACGCGGACACATTCGCAAATCCTCGTCCCCGGCAGGGGGCTGGATTTTTCTTTGTGAAAAAGAAGGGCGGTGAGTTGAGGCCTTGCATCGATTACAGGGGTCTCAATCGCATCACGATCAAGAACGCTTACCCGATACCCTTGATTTCCGAGCTGTTCGATCGCCTTAAAGGGGCCACGGTCTTTACCAAACTCGACCTGAGGGCGGCATATAACCTGGTAAGGATCAAGGCGGGCAATGAGTGGAAGACCGCGTTTAACACCAGGACCGGTCATTATGAATCCTTGGTTATGCCCTTTGGGTTGTGCAATGCGCCCGCAGTCTTTCAGGAATTCATCAACGATGTTTTCCGTGACCTGTTGCAGCAGTGTGTGGTGGTCTATTTGGATGACATCTTGGTATATTCTGAATCCATGGAGGCCCACATTCTGGATGTCAGACGAGTGTTGCAACGGTTACGAGAGAACAAGCTGTTCGGTAAGCTTGAGAAATGCGAATTTCAACGATCCCAGGTAACCTTCTTAGGTTACATCATTTCCGCTGAGGGGTTCTCCATGGATCCTGAGAAGGTTTCGGCTGTCTTACAGTGGCCCCAGCCCAGTGGTCTTCGTTCCCTGCAGCGCTTTTTGGGCTTCGCCAATTATTATCGGAAGTTCATCAGGGACTTTTCCATGCTAGCCAAGCCTCTCACGGATCTGACCAGGAAGGGCAGTAATTCCAAGGTCTGGCCGCTCGAGGCCATCCGAGCTTTTGAGGCTCTAAAGTCCGCCTTTGTGTCGGCTCCGATTCTGTCGCATCCCAACCCTGGGTTGCCCTTTGTCCTCGAGGTGGACGCGTCTGAGACGGGAGTAGGCGCCCTTCTGTCTCAGCGTAGAACACCAGAGGGTCCTCTGCTTCCTTGTGGGTTTTACTCCCGGAAACTGTCTTCCGCGGAGTGCAACTATCAGATTGGTGACAGGGAGTTATTGGCCATCGTGCAGGCCCTTAAAGAATGGAGGCACTTGCTCGAGGGTTCGGTGGTTCCGGTCCTCATCCTGACGGACCACAAGAATCTGACCTACCTTTCTGAGGCCAAGAGATTGACACCACGTCAGGCCAGATGGGCTCTGTTCTTGTCACGTTTAATTACGTGGTCTCCTACCTACCCGGTTCCAAGAACATCAGGGCGGATGCCTTATCACGGCAGTACTCCGAGCTGTCCAGGGAGGAGTCGATTCCGACTTCGGTCATACCTCCGAATCAGATCTTGGCCGCCATTCGCACCAGCCTGACCTCTCCCCTGGGTGAGCAGATTTTGGCGGCTCAATCTGGTGCTCCCTCTGGGAGACCCAACGGCAGATGTTTTGTGCCTAAGGAGTTGCGCACTCGGTTGTTGCGAACCTACCATAACTCCAAGACCGCGGGGCATCCTGGAAAGAATCAGCTGTCCTGGGCTGTTTCACGTCTGTTCTGGTGGCCTTCCCTACGTTCCGACATCGCCGCATATGTAGCGGCATGCTCCGTTTGTGCCCAGAGTAAGTCCCCTCGGCACCTTCCGTTGGGGCCTTATGCAACCCATAGCCACCGGGGAGCGCCCATGGTCACACCTGGGGATGGATTTCATTGTGGACCTCCCTGCATCCCGAGGCCATACGGTCATTCTCATGATTGTGGATCGGTTTTCCAAAATGTGCCACTGTGTTCCTCTCAAGAAGTTACCCTCTGCACAAGAGTTGGCCACGATTTTTGCCAGGGAGGTCTTCCGGTTGCACGGTTTGCCCAAGGAGATTGTGTCGGATCGGGGGAGTCAGTTTGTGTCCAGGTTCTTGCTCCAGTTGGGGATTCATCTCTCCTTCTCCTTGGCCTACCACCCTCAGTCCAATGGGGCCGCAGAACGATCCAATCAGGCCTTGGAGCAATTCCTTCGTTGCTATGTCTCCGATCACCAAGACAATTGGGTTGACCTCCTGCCTTGGCTGAGTTTGCCAGGAACACGGCGGTGAACTCTTCCCCTGGGACGTCTCCCTTCATGGCCAATTATGGGTTCCAACCTGCCGTGTTACCGGAGGTATTCTCTCCCCAGGATATTCCGGCTGTGGAGGATCACCTTTCCGTCCTACGTGCTTCTTGGGTACTGATCCAGAAGTCCCTTGAGGTCTCTGCGCAGCGCCAGAGACTCCAGGCTGATCGCAGACGAGCGCCTGCTCCTTCCTACCAGGTCGGAGACCGTGTATGGTTGTCCACCCCGCAACCTCAACCTTCGAGTGCCCACTCCCAAGCTGGCGCCTTGCTTTGTGGTCCCTTCCGAGTGCGTCGCAGGTAAACCCGGTAGCCTATGCCCTTGCGCTTCCTCCTGGCATGCGGATCTCCAACGTGTTTCATGTCTCCCTGTTGAAGCCACTGGTGTGTAATCGTTTCACTTCCTCGGTTCCTCGGCCTCGTCCGGTCCAAGTGGGTAATCGTGAGGAGTATGAGGTGAGCAATATCCTGGACTCACGCCTGGTCCGCGGTCGGGTGCAGTTTTTGGTCCATTGGCGTGGTTATGGTCCAGAGGAGTGTTCCTGGGTTCCCTCCGCAGATGTCCATGCTCCTGCCTTGCTCCGAGCCTTCCACGCACGCTTCCCTCAGAAACCGTTCTTTACTCCGCTGAGGAGGGGCCCTTGAGGGGGAGGTACTGTCATGGTCTTACCTTCTTGCTGTTCTCCT